>NC_091228.1:22676358-22841358 GCF_040958095.1 Procambarus clarkii | reverse complement strand
AAAAACTATTTTATTGTTCAAAGAATATAATATTGCACACATATTAGTGACATAAACCAATCCATCCTCCTGTTTAAATAGTATAGTAGCTTCTGGGAGGAGCCCCTTCGGCTCCCCGGAGCTATCCAGGCTGATGTAGATATATTAGATTTTGGCATCAGTCAGTGTGATTGGAGTTCTTAGGCCTACTGGGGACCATTAGCCAGAACCTGGCCCCCCTCAGAGAGGCAAGAGGAGCAATGGCCTATAGAATTGTACATGTGATTTGGAACATTCTGTGTCTGCCATTGACCGGGTCAGGCATCCAGAAAGGTAAGCATCCCAAAACACTCTTATTCTGGTTGAAACTAGTACTGAAAGTCAAACGAGTAGACAGAACTCCCCAGAGAAAAACAAGCAAACGAGCATGACGTCACCACATGCCGCACCCCCATCTGTGCAGCTCCTCGCTTTCTGGGAGGGGGAAGGGGAAGCCCCAGACCCCTCATGCCAGCTACCGACACCTTTAGTTCTCGGCTGATGTGTTTGAGGCTTGGGTGTGTGACTCCAACTCCTGATTCTTGTTTTCAGCGCTGTGCCTTGTGTCTAGTGCTGTCTTCAGGGTGGTGCGTGAGCTGGGAGTAATCTTTACAGGTACTCGGGCTGCGTGTGCTTAGGGTTGCCTTCCCTAAGTGCCCTGTAAGTACCGCCCTTGGGGCTTGGGGTTCTCTTCCACAAGTCACTTTGGAGTCTACCTCTGTTGGTCTTTTGCTGCTTGGTGATTGACTGCCCCGGATGTGCAGAGGGGGGGGGAAGAGTTTCCTCCTCCCTTGTTTACCTTGGGGTAAAGGGTAGTTTGCACTGGTAGGGGCACGGGGTACTGCACAGCTAATCACCTGTTAAAGCGACCGGCTCTGTTTCGTCTAGGTACGTTGTCCTCTTGCAGGGTGTTTTTTTTTTGTTTTTGTTTTCTCCCTGGTGGGGAGGGAAGTCTGCCTTTGGTTGGTTGCCACTGTACCTCCATATATATATCTCTGGGGTTTTGGTGGTATCCCATGCTAGGCCCCTTTGAGTGGACACGTCCTGGTGGTTCAGCTTTTAGAAGTTTAGTCGACTTGGGTGCCGGTTCGCAGTACCCTGCCTGGGCTTCCCTTAGTGATACCAGTCTAAGGGCCCTGGGAAACCCCGCGGGGACACAAGGGGTCCAATGGATGCAACCCCTGGGTTCCCTCTCGCCTTGTGCGAGTTTGAGGGTTGCTCTGTGCCCCTTGTCTCAGGGTGACTCACTGTTTTTGCCTCTGTCATGCTTCCTGCTGGGTTGGTGACACTTTCGACCCAGAGTCCTGCGCGTTTTGTTGCTTGTTAGTGACTCAGTTCACCCAGTCCACTGATGACTATTTTCATGCGGGTCAGCTCAGGCGTTGCATGCTAGGTATAAGTTGCTGCAACGCTCTAGGTTGATTGCTAACCCGGAAGTCCCAAGGCTGCCCCATTTTCCTTATACGGGCCCGGACTTGGGGGTGTTGGTATCTTCGGCCTTATTTCAGTCTGCACCCCCCTTGTTTTGAGACTTGGGCAGTCTCGGGTGATGCCCCTTCCGGGGTGGTGACGGAGGCATTAGAGTCGGTTCCTCCAGCCATTGCATTGGGGTCTGACAAGTGGGCCCCTTTCCTTCCTGCCTTTTTGGCTGCCCCGGCTTTTTCTTTTGAGGCCGGGGCTTTGGAGGACGATTCGGCCCCGGGTCCTGGTGTGGAGGTTCCCGGGGTTGGGGAGGGGCTGACTTGGAGGCCTTGGGCCCTGTTGGACCCCACCTGTGTTTTCCTACCCTCCGAGTGGGGCTTACTGTTGCAAGGTTGAGTGGGATTTTCTTTTCCCCCTCTGCGTACGAGTTGGATTTGGTGTTGGCCCCTCCCCGGGTCCCTTGGTTCCGTCCTTCCGGAGGTTTTCGGCTTCCTGCATCCCGCTTCACGAGGTGCAGGCGGGCCATTGCAGCTTACCTCCTGCGCGACCCGGATTATGCCTATATAATGGATACGTCTTCATTCAGGTTTGGGTCTTCGTCTTCCTACTGGGTTCGTTATGAGGTTCCGGAGTCGTCCTGGCTAGCGGACTGCCCTGGGCTGTCTTTGGATGCTTGGAGTACTTTCTGTTGTATCCCGCATGCTTGAGACGCTGATGGTGGTCCAGGTTTACCTGGGGGGGCGACTTCAAGCACCTCAATGCGTGTTTGCTCGCCTCTGCCCTTCAGTGGGATGTTGGTTGGTACCTGGTTGATGGGGTTCTGGGAGTTCTTCTACTCCCCAAGCCCGGCCCAAGGCCAGGCTCGACTTGTGAGAGTCTGGTCCACCAGGCTGTTGCTTGGAATGGCCCGCAGGGCCACATACCCATCACAGCCCGGCTGATCCGGAACTTCACTTAGAAAACCGTCCAGTTTTCTCTTGAAGATGTCCACGGTGTGGTGCAGCTTCACCTGCAAGTTCCATCCCTTTTGGCTGCATTGGTATCTGAGGACTTGTGCGCTCGTGGCCTGTTGGCTTCGGTCTTGCAGTTCTTTTCCTTCCTGGAGCTGTCTTCGGATTGGCTTGATGAGGATGTGGAAGCGCTTAGGGCCAGTCCTGCGGGATGATGTGTTGCCATTTTTCTCTTCGCGTCTAACGTATCGGCAGGTGGTGCTCGCTTCCTCGTTAGAATCTGCTTGGGCCCTGGCTCTTAGATTTTCGTCACCCTTTTGTTCCTTGCTGTTTGCAAATTCTGCGGTCGGGCAGTATCTGCAGCCGGCTTCTTCTAGTTGTCGTCCGATATCGGACTTGTTGGTTCTTCGGGGTTCCCCGGGGGGAGGGGGTTGGGGTTCTTTCCAGTGGGGTTGTGCCAGGGCTCGAGATTCCTCTCGTCGTGGTAGGCCGCTGGTTCCAGTTTCTGTGCCGGTGCCAGTTTCTGTTCCGGCGCTGCCTTCGGACCCTATTGGCCATATTGTGGTTCATCCCATTGATGGGGCGATGGAAGGGAGGCTCACGCTGTTTGCTCACACATGGTATTACGATTGGTGGGCTTTTCAGGTCGTTTCCGATGGCCTGTGGTGGCGTTGGGTGGCCCCTCCTCCTTCGGGGGGTTCGGGGCTGGCGGGGCAGGCCTCTTCTCCTGCACTCTTTTGGCTCATCTCGGAGTGGGTGCACTTGGGTGTGGTCAAAACGATGACGCCCCTCAGATGGGCTTCCCATTTATTCCCCGTCTGTTGTGTGGATTTGCTGTTCATTCTGGACTTGTCTTGTCTGAATCTCTGGGGTTTCTTGCCCCTCCTTTTGGTTGACCACTCTGTTCCAGGTCAGGCTTCTGTTGGAGCTGGGCACTTGGATGGTGTCCCTGGACCTCCGGGACGCTTATTGCCACATCCTGACTCATCCGGGGAACCACACCCATGACCACACCTCTTCGCATCGGTGTGGTCGAGGTGTCTCCTGGTATATGTGGTGCGCTTCCCCGACTGTGAGGCCGTCGGGGTCAATGCTTTTCGGAAGGACTGATCGAGGTTGGGTTACCTGTCCGTCTTTTCCCTGGTTCAGCTGTTGCTTCAGGTTCTAGCTCACTTGGAGACTTAACCAGGGGAGAGTAGTCCTCTTGGTCCCTTGGTGGCCGGCCCAGCCTTGGTTTTAGGTGCTGCTTGCTCCGTGTCTGAACCCAGGAGTCTTTCCGCGGCTCCGCCTCTTTCAGCAGATCGGTCAGGTCCGTTGTGTGGCTGGTTTGATCTTCTCTTCGAGTTTTCGCGTATGATATTTTTGACTCGAGTCTATCACCATCTGTATGGTGATCAGGTGGCCTCGTTAATGGTGTCCCACCTGCGTGCTTCGTCTTGGAGGCAGTATGACGTTTCCTGGCGGTCCTTCCATTTCTTTTTGTCTCTTCGTAGGTGTACTTTGCTTTCTGTTAAGGTTGTTTTGTTCTTTATCTCGTGGCTGTTTCAGGAGTGTCATCTTATGCTGAAAACTGTCGCCTCGTATTGTGCGGTACTGTCGGAACAGCTGCAGCCTGCTTTTGGCATCGATGTTACTTCTGTGCCATTTTGCAAGCTTTGTCCTTCCTTTTGTGGTTGTTCCAGGACTGTTATCTTATGTCGCATACTGTTGCCTTGTATTGTGTGGCACTGGCGGAGCCGCTTCGGCTTGCATTCGGTATTGATGCTGTTACCTATCGTTCGTTACGGCTCGTGACCCTACAGCAGCCAAGCTTTAATTACGTCTAGGGATACGAGAAAACTGCTGTTCTCAAGAGCGGGTCACCAGTATAACCCCTTGATAAGTAATGAGCACATAAATAAAAATCTTCCTTTAGGACTGAAGAATAGATACAAAATATTATATAGATATATATTCAAGACAGTATAATATAAAAACACAGATGGTCAAGTTAACTTATACAACAAACAAAGGTATTGTCCTTCTCCTAATATAGTATAATAAAATATGGCACAACAAGAAGTAACAGACTTATCTCCCACATGTTACTCTTCCTGGTCCCCCGACGCTACTGAACTCTCGCTCTGTCGCCACCCACATTCTCACCTCCCGTCTGCCTCATCCCAGGATGAGGGATGGAAACTAAGGACTTTTTAATATTTAAAACTAATTGAACAACCACTTGTTCTCAAAACACACAAGAATGCAAATTACAGATAATAGTTACTTACAAAATATATAAGTACAATGCCACCTGTTTAATTACAGTAAATAAACAATTACCTAACTAAATAAAAGTGACATCTGGAACTCCCAAACTGAACAGGTCCAGCTTTGCCGAATCAAACAGGTAATAGACGTGTGCAAAGCAACCGCGCTCCTGTCTCCACTGACGCTGCCACACCACACGATAATTTACAAAAACACAATGTGTGTACATATACAGGCAATGATATAATAGAATAAACAAGTTATTTTAAATTTATATACGTATTCTGCTAGGAGTACGTAACAGATGCTTCTTCCGCGCGGTTCCGCAAGCCGTCTCGTGCGTTGTTTTCCCTCCAGCCTGCTCATGCGCCGCCTGAGCAGTCCTGGTAGTTGGACAGGGTGCTCTCCTTCCTCTCATCTCCTCGGTTTGTGGTGGCCCCTTCGGTTCAGGTTTGTTTGGCGTGAGCTGTTTTCTTGTTGGAATTGGCCTCTAGGGGTTTCTGCTCTTTTGATCCTGGTAGTTCTTCTGTTCTTTGGCAGCTGTCGCCTTTTCTCGCGAGGTATGAGACTGCTGCTTTCCAGAGGGGTTGTTGATGCTTAGTTGGTCTGGCCGGGGGAGCATCGTGTGTTGTTCGATTGTGGCTCTCCGCCGTTTCCTGTGCCCCACGGTCTTGGTGGGCTTGGGGCGCGGTTTGTGTTGACCAGTTTCCCTTCTTCCCTGTTCCAGGGTTCGGGTCTCCCAGGTTGTCCACTGGGTACAGTACTTCGGTCTCGCCCGCCTGCGGTCTATCCTTGGGTCTGTCCATGGCTTTTGTGCGTATGCTGTGTTGGCGATCGCCTCCCAGGTGTGTCCCTCTTGTGTTATCTTTGGGTACGTAGCTTTGGGGAGCCAAAGGGGCTCCCCCCAGAAAACCAGTGTTGAATGTAATGAAATGCCATTTTCTGGGTGAGACCCGGAAGCTCCCTGGCAATCCTCCTCTCCCTTCGGTTGGCGTTTTTTCGCATGTTTTTGAAATCCAGCCTCAGAACTGGGGTGTGGATAGCCGGCATGAGGGTCTTGGGTCCCCCCCTTCCCCCTCCCGTGGAGGGGGGAGCTGCACAGACATGCGACGCGGTTACGTCATGTTCGTTTACTCATTTTCGTTTGCGGAGTTCTGTCCACTAGTTCGGCTTTCAGTAACAATTTCTCAACTAAAATAGGGGGGATTGTTTTGGGGCACTTACCTTTCTGGGTGCCTGACCCGGTCGATGGCAGACGTAGAATGCTTCCAACCACATAGGTCTTTCTATTGGCCATTGCTCCTTGTGCCTCTCTGAGGGGGGCCAGGTTCTGGCTCGTGGTCCCCGGTAGGCGTAGAACTTCATTTACATTGATTGATGCCAAAGTCTAATATATCCATATCAGCCTGGATAACTCCAGGAAGCCTCCGGGTCTCACCCAGAAAATGGCGTTTTATTACATTCAACACTGGTGTTTTTCGTCTGTCCAAATTCAATATGTCCAATTTCTACTTTCCAATTGGGCTGAACATCAATATGTACTAGGGTCATCATCGTCACTATATGTACAGTACTACCTAAATAGGAGGATGGGCTTCATAAACATACAGGATTTGTGTGTATCAATGTTCTACATATTTTTTATGTAGAAAATTCTCAAATGACACACAAAAGTTCAGCACTGCAATATAAATTCCTGTGAGGGTTTCAAGAAAAACAAGTTAAATTTGAAATTTTATTTTTTCTTTGCACCGGGGATTGTTATGTAAAATAAAGTGCACATTGCAGGGGTTAAGAGGCATAGATTCTATGAAGTTGCTAATGGAACAATTATCTGTACAATAAGATCGGAGATTTGTTCCAAGGTAATATTTTTTTTTTTTTTTTCAAAATAATGTTTATTTATTGAAATAAGATATATTTAGTAAATACATTATTTGTTAGGTATCTTCCCTCTGCTGACAACGAAGAGGGTGTTCTGGCGTGGTGTTGTGGAAGAGCTTCTCTGGTTTATCAAAGGTTCTACCAACGCAAAAGATCTGCAGGAGAAAGGTGTCCACATATGGGATGGAAACTCTTCTAGAGAATTTCTTGACAAATCAGGATTTACAGAGAGGGAAGAGGGAGATCTTGGCCCCGTGTACGGCTTCCAGTGGCGGCACTTTGGGGCGGCGTACGTGGACATGCATTCTGACTATGCTGGACGTGGTCTTGATCAACTGCAGCAGGTTGGTGACCATGTATTTCTTAAGTTAGATTTTCACATATATATATTAAAGTATTTTAGGTACTGTATATCAAATGGAAATATAAGTATTAAATATTTGTTTGGTAACATGAAATTCAGTAAATTATTAAAACTTTATTGTTCAAAAATGTTTTGGAAAGGAATTCCATTCCTGCATAAAATTGTTATATAAATTTGTTAAATTGCAATTACTTAAGATACATTGCTCGGCTGCTTGTGAAGACATCGACCATAACAAAATGAAAATACTGTACAATGAAAGGATTCAATGTGTTTTTGTTTACTGTATTTTTATAAGGGTTACATTGTATATCTTACTAGAATCTGATTGCTGCTAAATGTTTGTATTTTGCCATCATATTATAGTTCTTGAATACTGATAATAAATTGACAGTTAATGAAATGTTTGAGAATTTAACATGCTGTGACAAAGTAGATTTTCTGTGGAGAGCCCCATCAGCTTCATGAAGCTATCAAACTGACATGTGCCATATAAGTTTTTGGTGCCATCAGTCCTTGGAGTTTGAGTGCTTACCGGGGACCATCTTGAGGTTATCTTGAGATGATTTCAGGGCTTTAGTGTCCCCGCGGCCCGGTCCTCGACCAGGCCTCCACCCCCAGGAAGCAGCCCGTGTCAGCTGACTAACTCCCAGGTACCTATTTTACTGCTAGGTAACAGGGGCATAGGGTGAAAGAAACTGCCTATTGTTTCTCGCCGGCGCCTGGGATCAAACCTAGGACCACAGGATCAAAAGTCCAGTGTGCTGTCCGCTCGGCCGACTGGCTCCCGACTATGAGCCAGAACCTAGCCCTCTCAGAGATGCAAAGGGAGCAATGGCCATATGAGAGCTCTATATTTAGAGTTTGTCATGTCTGCCATCAACTGGGAATACCACCAGAAAGGTAGGAAATACAAACCTCTAACTGGTTAAAATTGCAACCTACGTCCAAACAGAGCCAAAGAACTCCCCCACCCTCTCAATAGAAAACAATGAATTGAACATGTCATCCAACTAACGTGCCCGCTCTTTAGCGCGTCACCCTTCTCTGACGGGGGAGGGGGGGAGGCCCTCTCAGGCGAGCTGGCCAAACCACCCTCAGTTCGTCGACTGATGTGCCAGGTGTCACAAATCATCTTTGGCCTCAAACTTTTGTCTAGCTTTGCATTTGTGACTTTGCCAGCTGTGTTGTATGGTGGCCAGGTGTTACTACAAGTATACAAGGCTGCATGCGCCTAGGGTTCCCTTCCCTAGGTGCCCGGTAAGTGCTTTCCTTGTGAGTCAGGATTATCTTCCCTGGGTTGTTCGGGTCTCGCTTCCATTTGAGGACTTCATCGTTTGGTGGTGTTCTCTCCCTTTGGGTCTGCCGGGGGTCTTGGACTTCTCGTCTTGCCCCAGGTAGGGAGTGAGTTTGTGCTGGGTGGGACACAGTGTGGCCGCCACAGCTTCCATTCAACGGCAGCCGAGTATTCTCTCTGGGGTCCGGTTAGTCTGTGCGTGATACACGAAACTATGGGGTATAAATTGGATAAGATTAGATTTAGGAAAGACCTGGGTAAATACTGGTCGGTAACAGGGTTGTCGATTTGTGGAACCAATTATCACGTAACGTGGATAGGCCTTCTGCAGTTACCTTTTATTCTTGTGTTCTTATGTGTTGCTTTGGGGTTCTTTCTGTGGGGAGCCCCTACGGCTCCTTGGAAGCTTATTGAGCTAATGTATGTTATATTAGACTGGGACATTAGCTATGGAGTTCAGACCTACCAGGGACCAGCGCCAGAACCTGGCCCCTTCAGAGAGGTTTCAGGGAGCAATAGCCCTGGAAAATACCCTGTGGTTGGGGTTTTTCCTTATCTGCCATCGACTAGGGTTAGGCACCCAGAAAAGTAAGCATAACAAAACAAACCCCACATGGTAAGAAACTAAAACAAAAAAACGAACAGAGAGGTAGAAACTCCCTACAATCCCAAGGAAACAAGCAAACATCACACTTTACTGCCGCTCCACTCGTCCACACAGCCCTCCCCTCCCTAAGAGGGGGAGGGGGTGGCCCCGGACCTCACCTCGCCAGCTGCCTAGCACCAGTTCATAAGCTAACTGGGACTGACGCTTCTCTGGCCTCAGTTGCCTAGGCGGTGTTTGCCTTCGTGACATTCACTGCTGTGTTTTTGTGTTGTGCGGTCACCAGGTGTGACCGCACCTGGATTAGGGGATTCCTTCCCTGAGCACCCTGTGAGTACTGCCCCTGTGTGACAGGATTATCTTCCCTGGGACATTTGGCAACCATTCCTGTCGAGGCTCTTGCTGCTCGGCATTTGCCTCGCCCTTGGGGCCAGCTGGGGCTTGGGACCCTTGTTTGGCCTTGGGTAGGGTGTAACGCAAGGTGTTGCACGGCCTGCCACCTACGCGGCGACTGGTTCCCGTTGCCTCTGGGGACGGTGTACTTTTGTGGGGTTTTCTTTTGTTTTTATTTTCATTTGCCTGGTGGGGGTCTGCCTAACGTGGCTATAGTTCCACTGGTAGTGTTTGGTGGCCCTCTCCTAGGCTCCTGTGATTGTATATGTCGCAGGGGTTTTCAGTGTTGCATCTACCTCTTGTTAGCTTTAGGTGTTTAACGGGTTAGCAACACCTTGCCCGGGCTTCTCGTAGCAGGCAGTCTACGGGCCCTGGAAAACCCTGTCGGGGCTCGGTGGACCATTTGATGTGTCTTCCAGGTTCCATCCCGCTTTGTGCGGGTTCATTGGTTGCTGTGCCCTTGTCTCAGTGTGACAGTCGCCACTTTTACCTCCATCATGTTGCCTGTTAGGTCACTGATACCTTGACTTAGAGTCTTGCGAGTTGTGTTCTCTGCTTGTTCTCCAGAACTCTCCTGATGTCATTACTGTTCAGAGTACAGGCGGCATCAGCGTTGCAAGCTCGGTTTAGGTTGCTGCAATGCGCTAGGTTGGTTTCCCACCTGGATGCCCCAGGGCTGCCCCATTTTGGTTAGGTGCTGTTCGCCCCTTTCCCTTCCTGTTCCCGACTCTTGACCGTCTGCGGGTTTTGGGGTCGGGGCGGGGTTTAATTGGAGCCGAGACTCGGGCGGCTTCAGGGGCTGCCCCGTTCAGGTTGGGTACGGAGATTTTCGAGCCTGTTCCTCCTGCCAAGGCTTCTTGGTCTTACCAGCACCGCTTTCTTTGCTGCCTTTTCCCTGGACTCTTCCAGGGGAAGAGTCCAAGGAAGACTTGGAAGAAGAGGAAGACTTCCTGTTGTTGTTATAGATTCAGCTACTCGTAACAAGTTCCAAGTAGCACGGGCTATGGTGAGCCCGTAGTGGACTTACCTGGCACAGGAGCTGTGCTGTGAGAATGGAAGACTAACTTCTTGGCCCTTTTCTTTAAGGGCAGAGGGTGTGGAGGACGGCTGTGCCCCGGGGCCTCTGTTGCGGGTTCCTGGGGCTGTGGAGGATGCCCACTAGCAGTTCTGGGGATGTTTGCCCCTGCCTGGGTCTTCTTCTTCTGGGCGGGATTTTTTGTCCCTCTAGTCTGCTTACTTCCCACATTTGCTGGCATGTTTTCGGCTCTATTGTGTTGGTCGAGGCTCTTTTGTTTGGTCGCCATTTTCTTTCTGCTGGTTTCCCCGCTTGGCCACCAGGGCAGCGCTGCGGTTTGTTTACATGTGCCTGGGTGTGGGAGCTCGTCTCTTTTAGGGGTTTTATCCTCCTGTTGCCAATTCTTAGCTTTTTCTGGGGTGTTCTGCCCTTCTTCTGTTCCTCTGGGAACTCTTGGGTGCTAGTTTTTACACCGGTTTTTGTGTTTTCTGTGTTTGGGTCTGAGCCCAGGTGTTTGGGCTCAGTGTCCCTGTCTGCTTATGCTTGCTCCCACACCTTGTCCCTCAGTATTCAGTCTGTTTCGGCTGTTTTCCTAAGGGTTCTGTCTGGGTGCTGTGCTTTGCCTTTGGTGGGGCGCCTGACAGCTGAGTGGACAGCGCTTTGGATTTGTATTCCTGAGGTTCTGGGTTCGAACCCCGGTGGAGGCGGAGACAAATGGGCAAAATGTTTCTTTCACCCTGATGCCCCTGTTACCTAGCAGTAAATAGGTACCTGGGAGTTAGTCAGCTGCTGCAGGCTGCTTCCTGGGGGGGTGTAACAAAAAAGGAGGCCTGGTCAAGGACCGGGCCATGGGGACGCTAAGCCCCGAAATCGTCTCAAGATAACCTCAAGATAAGATGGTGGTGTATGTCTGCCAGCAAATGAGGTGGTTTAGGCTCCCCCGGGTTTGATTCCGGGTTCCTTTGTGTTCTTGGGTTTCGTTCCGGAGGTTTCTTCCTCTTGGGCCCCTTTGTGGGTTCGGGGGGCTGTGTTACCTCGTGTGTGACCTGGTTCTGCCTTCTGGGATTCCGGGGTCTTCCTGGCTTGCAGGCTGATCGTTTTGGGTCTTGGTACGTGTTGTGGTCGTGCTGGGGCCTTGGGTTTTGTTGTCGAGGTGGGCCTTTTGATGTGGTTTGTGTGCTCTCTTGGTGCCTTCTTGCCTGGTCGGCATGGTGCTCTCAGTCCACTGGTTGGCGGCTTGTCTTTTTCTTTTCTTTCTTTATTTTATTTTTATTTTTATTATGAGTATATATGTGCATGTGTGTCTGTGTGTATATTTATATATACTGTACTGTACTTATATATAACGTGTATATACAGTTTAATAACAGCAAAAGGAGTGTGTGGGGGAAGAAACCATTTTGGTGATGGGTGTGGCAACATCTGCATGATTTGTCATTTTGGTAGGGGTGGCCACTATGCTCTTTGGGCATTATACCGGCTTAGTTGAACAGTTATGGTGAACAAAACATGTAGATACTTACATATAGTGTCTGTATATAGTGAATAAAAGCAAAAACAGTATGGTGGGAGGAGAATGTGGGTGAGTGAGGTGTTGAGGGAGTGAGTGGCAGCGAGTGGCTGGCTGGTGCGTGGCAGTCACTCCTCGTTGCTTTTTGACTCATAATAGCAACTTAGTGGTTCATTATGGTGAACAAAACATGCAGATACTTGAAATTGAAATTGAAATTGAAATAAGTTTATTGAGGTAAAATACACACAAAGGGATGAGGTAGCTCAAGCTATTCTCACCCCGTTCAGTACAATGTGTTAGTACATACATAGACACACATCACAAACAATAAACCTGTTACCAAACATTCTGAGAGATAAACATGTACATTTCCTCCTTCACAAGTGGTATGGTATCAGACGTACACAAATACTTTTATGACCTAGTTATACGGATAATTCAACAAAATATTACAGTCTTGGTGCAAAATTCTTATATCTCTCAAGAATATCATCAACCTTTCCTTTGTGACACATCCAGGCTATTTGCTCAGGAACAGTCCTTATCTCAGTGTTTCTATATACATTAATCAACGGACAATCAAGAACATAATGGGCAAGGGTGTGAGACCTTAACATACCACATAGTTTACACTTCGCGTCATTATCATGAACGCCTATCCCATATTCCCAGTAATATTTGTACCCAAGCCTGAGCCGCATGTACACAGAGTCACTCCAAGCATTTCTCCTTTTACCATAAGTGAAAAGGGTGTTTTGACTCACATACATGTAGTGTTGCATGGTTAGACTTCTCTCATACATTATCCCTCTCCTCTCCACTCCTGCCTGTGCCTGAATATTTCTGATTTTACTTCTTATTTGTCTCATTGTGAATTCACATTCAATGTCAATTTGTGGTTTTGATGTGGCACGTTTGGCCAAGTCATCCGCCACCTCGTTGAGCACTATTCCAACATGAGATGGAATCCACATGAATTTCACACTATGACCTTTCAGCTGTATCTCAGCTATTCTTCTCTTACAATCCTCAACTATAGACATGAAGACTGGGTTTCGACTGTTTAAGGACTCCAGTGCTCCTCGGCTATCGACAAATACAAAAACATTTTTGTCGTCATGACGTACTTCCTCCAAACACGCCAGAATGGCCTGCAGTTCAGCTTGTGTGGATGATATATAATTACTAAGCCGGAGTTCAATTTTCCTGTCCACAGTCCCAAACTCCGTATATTCCCTTATTAGGACACCACACCCTGCCCTGCCATCCTCCACCACCGACCCGTCGCAATATACATGTAAACTGTTGCCTCTTGGTAACCGGGATATCATGCTTCCATACATACACCGTAATTGTCCCGGTTCATGATGAATCTTTTTCACATTGAGGGGTACAATTTCGACGTCTATTTTCTGTACTTTCCAGGGAGCAGACATATTACCCTGTCGAGAGGGTTTACAGCAGTCAAGTACATCGTATTCCCTGAGGTCATGAGCTAATCCCCTCGTGTAGCGTGTCTCCCTCAGTTTCCTGGAAGTGTGTACGTCACTCAAGCAGGTCTGAACACTCTCAAACAGCTTATCCCCTCCTTTTCTCCGCATGAAACGAATAGCTACTCTAGTGTTAATGTCACGGACTCTATCACACACACTCTGTAAATTTAATTCCATTCTCATTATTTCAATCATTGCATTTCTTTGACATCCAAGAATAATCCTCATAGCCTCGTTCTGTATCAGCTCTATTTTTTGAATTCTGCCTTGGCCTGTGTAAGACAAAACGGGTGCTGCGTAGTCTATCAGGGACCGAACAGTGCTTATGTATAACATCCGTAAGATAGGTACCCCAACACCTTTACCAGAAAAAGCTAGTGCTTTTAGAGGATGCAGACGGGTTTTACATAAGGTGCTGATATGATTTATTTCAGCATTCTTACTCTCACATGTGTATCCAACATACATGCCCAGATACTTGTACTTCTAAACACGGCTCAGTTCCACACCATTTAGAGTAAGTGTTATATTTCTTCGTTTCCTATACTCATATTTGGTTTTATCTGCATTTATAACTAAGCCTAACTTGTGACAGGTTGTACCAAGTATGTTAAGAGCAGTTTGAATTTTGTTCCCGGAAGTGCCTTGTATAAGAATGTCATCAGCATATATGATCGTCGTGACCCCTGGAGGATACATTTCTGATGCTAATCTGTTCATTAATACATTGAATAAGGTGGGACTTAATACTCCCCCTTGTGGGGTACCTAACTGAAACCTCCGTTCCTCAGACATGCATCCCTGATAATACACCTGACCTTTTCTGCCTTGTAGATAATCCCTTATCCAGTGTAACAATCTCCCTGTTATTCCCAGATTGGCTAATTCGTATAAGATTACTTCCCCATTGGCTTTATCAAATGCTCCTTGTAGATCAACAAAAACTCTACAATTGTCATCCATATTAGACAAACACTTTAAGAGACAATCCGCAGTACTTTTGCCTTTGATAAAACCAAAGAGATTACTGGACATGTTATCACCTACAAGGTAGAGTAGCCTATTTAACAAAATCCTTTCCATCATTTTACAAAAGCAGGATATTAAGGAGACAGGTCTGTAGCCACCGTTTGACTTAGGGATAGGAATGATGACTGCCTCTTTCCATTTTCTTGGTAACTTTCCCTCTCTATAACTCATATTAAACAAATCAAGTAAGGGACTAGGTTTCATACCGGCTAAATAATTAAGAATGTCATACGTTACTCCATCTTTCCCAGGAGCAGTAGAGCTGCCACTTTTTATAGCATCCAGTAGCTCATCGTGAGTTATCTCAGTGCACGCTATAGATCTTGTATTTAAGGCACATAAAGTTACTCCATTTCTAATATTTTCCCATGACTCAATGGTGATTCTCGTGTCTGCAGGTAAGGACTCCATACCAGCAGCACTTGCCCATTTATCTACTAACTCATTAGCAACCTTCCCTGGATCTGAGTGAGCAATGAATTTGGTCTTACAACCCCTGACTTTATTTACTGCTCTCCATATGTCTTTAAGGTTCTTAGTATTACCAATGGACTGAGCAAAGTCTTGCCAGTATCTGTCCCGCGCCTCCTTCCTCACCTGACTGCATTCCCTAGCCACTTCCAACATTGTATTTTTCTCTTCATCCCTCATTCCATTTTTTATCCATTCTTTATGTGCACTCCGTAGCATTCTCTCCCATCCCTTGACTTGCTGATCATTGGAATATTTAAATTTCTTAGGTCCATGCGTCTTGCTTCCCCTGCCCTCGTTATTTTCCCTCTGTACTAATTTCTCTATGTTCTCGACCATATCCTCGTAAAAACTATCAACGCAGAGCGGCGTGTATTGTTGATACCAATCTCCCATATTTTGAATAAAATAATTTTTCATATCTTTATTAATATTTAGCCTTTTCCTTTGAAAGTGGACTTGTTTTTTCCCCAGTGGTAATTCAACGTTCAAGTCAAAGTGGTCACCAAGTAGTTCCCGAACAACCCGAGCTTCCCCCATAATCCCCTGAGAGTTTAAAATGCAGGCATAGTCAAGCCGTCCTCCCCTGATGTGAGTTGGTTCATTGTTTCCCAATAGACAGGTATCTGGATGATCTTGTAGAAACTGTAACCACTTGACCCCATTAGTACTAATGCTACCCACTGTCCCAAGGCTTGTGTGCCGAGCATTAAGGTCCCCAATGACCAGTGAAGGATCAGTATAAATGCAGTCAGGTAGATAGTTGGCGTCGAAGCAGTTCCTGGATACATACAAATTAACTACAATAAATTCCCCTTCCCTTAATGATAATTTAACACAGACACTCTCTATACCTTGCGTTTTTGATGGCGGTTCTACTAACTCTGCTGGTATGGAGTTCTTTACATAAATTGACGTGCCTCTGATGTTATTTGCGGCAAAGAGGTGAAACCCTTTATAACCATTTAATTTCAATAAGCCTTCATTCCTATCCCCTGTCTCCTGGAGAGCTACAACATCAATATCATTTCCCATCACATAACAATGAACATCTGTAACCCTGTTTCTTAAACCATTAACATTCCATGACAACACTTTCAGTCTAGGGTGATCCATTATTAATCAATTCACTGCCTAAGTCATTCCCTATAAATTCACTAAATGATAGCCATAC
Organism: Procambarus clarkii; assembly: GCF_040958095.1. Lineage (NCBI taxonomy): Eukaryota > Metazoa > Arthropoda > Malacostraca > Decapoda > Cambaridae > Procambarus > Procambarus clarkii. The sequence continues at coordinate 22,825,481 of NC_091228.1, read as the reverse complement.
CTGGCATAACATCTCCCACCTCCTCCCAAGTTCACCAGTAAAAGCGACATTGCGATTCTCAAGAGATTTTTTCAGCCCTGAGAAGTCCATTATTGGCCCAAATGATTCCTTCATTTTATGTGTAATTATAGGGTTCTTCCTTTCACTACGACTACCATCATTCACACACACTTCACTTTCTTTCATTTCAGCACTCAATATTTCATTATTGCCCTCAACCACTATATCCTGATTTTCTTTCACAGTTTTGTGAATTTCCTTGACCTCCTGAACGTTTAATTTCGCCTCGATGGACTCGATTCTCTGCCCAAGATTTTGGAGGAACTCACCAACTTTTCTTAGTTCAGCCCACACCTCCTTGGCCATATTATTATGACCCTCTTTCTGAGCCACAGTAGCCACTTCACTCACCGTTACACTGTCACTGCCGGAGTCCTGAGTGGTGGCGTGGCTGCTTGTTGCTTGAGCCTGACGAAGTAAAGGAGACTCCTTTACCCACGCATTCGTCCGGTTCACTGGTGCTGTTTGGGGCAGACTGTTTTGCTGTGCTCCCGGTGTCTGGGTAAGAGCTCTTGCCTGCTCTGTAACATTCACCGGCCAGATAACACCCATACTCGGCCTCTTGCTACACACAGCCGAGCTGGCATTGTGAACGCCTCCTTTCTCACCCAGATTAAGTCTGTTTCTACACACATTAGAGAGGTGAGACTTTCCGCAGAAACGACATCGTGGATCATTTTGACAGCTCCAGGATTTATGCCCCCATCTGCAGCATTTCAGGCATATTATGGGCTCTTCCACATACTTTGCTACATGCCTGTAGCCAGCCCCGGTGATGAACACTTTCTCGGGAACTTCACCTCTCACTAAAGCCACCACCTGACTCCTAGCTTCACCTTTAATAAGGTGACGCTTGGCCCACACAAATCGTTGGTCGTCGAGGATGAATTCGGGGTCCAGAATCTGAGGGTATTTATAGATAATTACCTTCGTCAGCTTCTCGTTCCCCTCCGGTATTTCCATAACAATTCCATCATATCCTTGCTGGGTAAGATACTCCACTGCCTCCATAGAACCTACCGTTAAGTAAGGTCTGTTTACACCTTCCTTCAGCAGGGGCTCGAACTTGCGGTGTTCTCTTCCAAGTGTGACTGTCCACAGCAGCTTCTGATGATAGGCCAGCGTGCATGAGGCAGGGAAGAGAAGCCTCCATCTCCGCTGACCCTCACCTTCCTGACATCGTTCCGTCCGTTTGTCGACATCAGTCTCGGCGTCGTTCTTCATTCTCTTGTCGTTTCCGTTAAGTGTACCATTACTGTCAACACTACGCCTTGCATCCTGTCTTAACCGTTTCTTCTGTTGCCTTGTTAGAACGTCTTGATACTCACCCTCCTCGACTGACTGGCTGTTTTCTGAGTCCATGTTAATATTGCCGTGGGAAGTAGCCAGTTCTTCTGGTGACTGAGTCTCCATCGGTGGTGGGGAGGCCTGTGGTTGTGCTGGCCTCCACCCCTCACACACACACACACACACACACACACACACACTAAATATATGAATCAGCAAAATTATAAATTAAATATGCAATCTGGTATGCACATGACTTGAAACTGGAGTTATGTAAATTAATTGGATCAGGTAAAGCATAGTAAATTTTATCATAAAATTGAGAAATGTAAATTTCATGAAAATAATTAAACAAGTATACAACACACAAGTATACAACACCCCTCACACACACAAAATATATGAATCAGCAAAATTATAAATTAAATATGCAATCTGGTATGCACATGACTTGAAACTGGAGTTATGTAAATTAATTGGATCAGGTAAAGCATAGTAAATTTTTTTCCTGAAACTGAGAGATGTAAATTTCATGAAAATAATTTCACAAGTATACAACACTCAACATGTAGTACAATATGATACTTAATAATGGATAATATGTAGAAAATTTACACAAAAGAATTAACATGTAATGCAGAACATGTAGCAATAAGGCATCAAGAATTTAAAACAAATTAACTTTCTGTAAATGTGTAAATAATAATAATAATAATAATAATCACTGTGGAAAGAATACAAGAATATTCTGCAATGTTATAGCAACTGCTGTAATTAGCTTATAATAAAGTTATAGAGTACAGTACTATAAACACATACTGTAACATTTAATATAAAATGCTAAAGGAAACTTCAGATTAAGGTCTGGGGAAAACATAAAATTTGTCTATAATGCACTTCAACTGCTGAAAAAAAAAACAATATTATTTATACTTAATACACTGCACCAGAATGTACTTGGAATCACTTAACATAACATTACTAATGAACAATGGAACTTGTAGCTCCAAACACCACAAAAAAGGAATTGAGTGAGGAATGGGCAGCTAATTCCTCTTATCAAGTCACTGGAGGAAAGAATATTTGATATACAGGGTTATTTCCTTATTAAATCGCAATTATTGTATAGCACAGTGTGTACTTATATATTACCTGTGTATATAGTGTAATAACCAACAAAGTATTTGTTCACTGCTTGATGAACATAATAATTGAATCAACAATATGCACACCATATTTTTGAGTACATCGATGATTCACTCATTTTATTATATAAATATATCACACTACACACTATTGAATAATATTACAGCAAAAAAACTATAAAAAATCAATCAGAGACATTGAAATAATTAGGTAATTATCTCTTTGTGGCAACTCTGGCCTGACAGCTGGCGAGCAACAGACCTCTGGGACGCACGCTGAGTCAGCGCCTGTTTTTTGCCAGACTTTCCCACCCTATAGCGGGCAATATATGCCACTTAGGATTTTTTTTATTATTTTTCCCATGATCAGAAAACACAAATTAACAAGTTTAGAAGAAAAAAATAATTTTTTTTTTGTTTTTTTTAGTATGCGCCTGTGGGTGACAAATGCTAAATAGCACAGAGCCACACAAGGGTTAAACATAATACAGCAGTACAAAACACAATCAAATCTGCCCATAGTAGGAAAGCAGCATGTAAAGGATTTGGGAATAATGATGTCTGACAACTTAACATTTAGGGAGCATAACCAAACAAGTATGGTGTCTGCCTGAAAAATGATCGGATGGATTAAGAGAACTTTCAAATTCAGGGATCCCATCACAATGGTTGTACTATACAAATCACTTGTACTGTCCTGTCTTGAATACTCCTCATTACTCACTTCCCCCTTCAAAGCAGGAGAGATAGCTGAAATAGAGGGAGTACAGAGAACATATACGCATACGTACAAGCAATAAAGCATCTAAATTATTGGGATCGTCTCAAAGCTCTCCAAATGTACTCACTAGAAAGGAGACGGGAGAGATATCAAATAATATACACGTGGAAGATACTGGAGGGCCAGGGTTCCAAATCTACATAACAGCCTGTTGGACCAAGCTGTCACAAGTCAAGCCTGGCTTCGGGCCGGGCTTGGGGAGTAAAAGAACTCCCAGAACCCCATCAACCAGACAAATGTGGCTCCCCACAGAAAACCAGCGTTGAGTGTAATGAAACGCCATTTTCTGGGTGAGCCCTGGAGCCTCCCTGACCCCCTCCCTCCCTCCGATAGGCAGTTTTCATCATTCTCCGAACTGAGGATCGTGCGGCCAGCTCGCATGAGTGGGGTCCCCCCCTCCCCCCTGTCGGATGTGGGTGAGGAGCTAACAAGTGGGTGCACTAGTTGGTTGATGTGTTGCTTGTTTCATTGTTTTATATTGGGAGGAGTTCTTTGGCTCTGTTCAGATGTAGGTTGCAATTTTAACCAGTTAGAGGTTTGTAATGGTTCGCCTACCTTTCTGGTGGTATACCCAGTTGATGATAGATCTGACAAACTAAATATAGAGCGCTGATATGGCCATTGCTTCCCTCGTCTCTCTGAGGGGGCCAGGTTCTGGCTCGTAGTCCCCGGAAGGCACTCGAACTCCAAGAACTGATGGCACCAAGGTAATATGGCATATGTCAGTTTGATAGCTTCAGGGAGCCGACGGGGCTCACCCAGGAAATGGCATTTCATTACATTCAACACTTTTTTTTTTGTCCGTGTTTCAGTATTTATTTATTTTGCAAGTTTTTGCTTATTAGATTTTTTAATCATTCATATTATGTTAAACTTTTCCCATAATCCATAATTGTAATTTCTTCAAAGTTTCTGTAGAAGACTTGAAACTTTACCTTACAGGTAATTGAGACCATTGAGAAGAACCCCGAAGACCGTCGCATCATCATGTGTGCCTGGAACCCCACAGATGTACCCAAGATGGCTCTACCGCCTTGTCACTGCCTCTGTCAGTTCTACGTGGCCAATGGAGAACTGTCGTGCCAGCTATACCAGCGTAGTGCAGATATGGGCCTCGGAGTGCCTTTCAATATTGCTAGCTATGCACTCTTGACTTGCATGATTGCTCATGTTACAGATTTGAAGGTGAGAGACCTTGCTTTTTTAATTTTCTGGGCATTAGTGTTTTCTTCATTTGTCTGCGCAAAAATCATCTTGAAGCACCATTTGTACTCTTATTGTTACTAATATATCATTTGCTAAAGAATTCTGCACAGTCTTGTATTAAATATTAATAATGTATGTGAGTGTACATGATAAACACGTGCATTATAATATAACCTCTGCTGTGTTACCTCTTCAATTTTTTGTACAATGAACAAATCCATAAGGACCATGATAAGGGTTTGAACCTGCGTCCGGGATGATCCCAGACATGCCTTAGTCGACCGTGCCACGACATGGTTAAAAGGATTGCAACCTGGCGTGCTGTTGCCCTCACAAGGCCAGTAGCTTCTCCGAAGCACAGACCGGGGTTTTACACAATTTCCCCTCATGCACCTGGGCTCTATCAACCAAATATTCTACCTCTTCGCCCTTACCTTCAATACACACAGAAATCACAATAGAGTGATGCATCAAATGAAGAAATCCACAAGGGCCGTGATGAGGGTTCGAACCTACGTCCGGGATGATCCCAGATGCGCCTTAGTTGACTGTGCCACGACATGGGTTAAAAGAACTACAACCATGGAGCCTTGCCTTGTGAGCAAAGCCTTGAGGGTACTGGTTCCCCTGAGGGTGTCCACTGGTTCCCCTGAGGGTGTCCACTGGTTCCCCTGAGGGTGTCCACTGGTTCCCCTGAGGGTGTCCACTGGTTCCCCTGAGGGTGTCCACTGGTTCCCCTGAGGGTGTCCACTGGTTCCCCTGAGGGTGTCCACTGGTTCCCCTGAGGGTGTCCACTGGTTCCCCTGAGGGTGTCCACTGGTTCCCCTGAGGGTGTCCACTGGTTCCCCTGAGGGTGTCCACTGGTTCCCCTGAGGGTGTCCACTGGTTCCCCTGAGGGTGTCCACTGGTTCCCCTGAGGGTGTCCACTGGTTCCCCTGAGGGTGTCCACTGGTTCCCCTGAGGGTGTCCACTGGTTCCCCTGAGGGTGTCCACTGGTTCCCCTGAGGGTGTCCACTGGTTCCCCTGAGGGTGTCCACTGGTTCCCCTGAGGGTGTCCACTGGTTCCCCTGAGGGTGTCCACTGGTTCCCCTGAGGGTGTCCACTGGTTCCCCTGAGGGTGTCCACTGGTTCCCCTGAGGGTGTCCACTGGTTCCCCTGAGGGTGTCCACTGGTTCCCCTTGTGGGGAAATCTGGCTCTAGTTTAATACTAATAATATGCATAATTCTATAAATGCAAAACAATGATTAAATCTAAGATAGCTCGAAGGACCAGAATGCATTATTAACACTTTCGCGCTCCCTGGGAATAGGCTGACCGTAAGCCCTAAGTGGGCCGTTCGTGTCGGCCTACTGCGCGTCAGCACTAAAATGTTTATAATCTTTTCGGGGTGGGGAGCTTAATTTTGGCGGTATGTATTTAAATTTGGTATCATTGTGTTCGCGAGAGAATGCTCTAGAGGAATATATATATAAAATGTCACCAAAGACAACATGAGAACCACACCGAATAACAAACTGTGGCGTTCGTTAGCGGTGAGCGTAAAACCGGGCATCAATGTTTACGATGTTTTTATGTTTGCGAACCCCAGAATTGTTATTCGTGGTTTATTTTGGTATCATTGTGACCGCAATAAAATTCCCTACACGGACATATAAATATACACAATAAATAATGGTGTCGCCTCACCCACAGGAATGTGGGAAGTTGGCTTAGGGTTACCCGCTCCAGCGCGCCCAGCTGCACATGCTCTCAACCACAACTGAAAAGTTTATACTCTCCTCATGTCTGTGACCCTCATTTTCGATGTACGTGTTTTTTTTTGGTATCACTGTGTAGCTAATGAAATGTTCTATAAGAACATATGTATAACATTTCACCAAAGCTAACGTTACGCGACCAGCAACCAAAGAACTGCGTGCTTTGTTTCGCGCTCATGCTAAACTCCGCTAAACTCTCCCTATATGTTGCTACTCTGATTGTGTTTATCAAGTCAAAACTTGTTGCATTTGGTTTTGTTTGGTATCACGGTGATCGCAATAAAATTGCCTACACAGACATATGCATAAAAGTGGGTTACACGTGCGCGCCTCACCCCCAAACACCCCCAAACACGTCGATGCCTCACCCGCCCAAACACCTGTTTCCACACCCGCTACACCCAATACACCCGACAAACAAAAATATTGTTCCAATGGAAGTTTTTGTGCTACATTGTTCATTTTGGTGTCAAAATACTCGCAATAAGATGCACTATGTAGACATACCAATCTGAGCACCAAGAACCGGAATATATATAGAGCTACCCACAGCAAAGTATGAAGAAGTAATAACCTCAAAATGTGTAATATAAATTGTGTGTACTTACCCACGATGTGATGAAGGAAGGTCAACAAGTTGAGCATTTGATTATCCACTCCACCAGCTTCAGGAAAATGTCCCTGAAGTTGCTCAACAGATGTTACGTTAGGTGGAGTGGAAGCTTGCAGAGGAGTTATTTCTTTGCTTTCCAAAATATCCTCTTGCGGTGATATTTTGAGTAGCATGGTGTGGCACATAGAGCAACTCCACATGTCCTGCACTGATACATAGTCTTTTCTAATTCCCGACTTGATACAAACTCGGCACCGTTTCCGTTTAGCAATTTTCACTAATGCATGAGTCAACTTCCTGTTTAGCCTGTCCTCTGAATCAACAATGCGTGGGTTTTTCACAGGTGGAGGAGTAGCTTCAGCTTGAGGTGCAGGCGTTTCAGTTTCAGGTTCAGTGTCTGATGAGGATGAGGCATGTGGTTGGCGTGGAAGACGATGAAATAAAGGACGCCTCGCTCCAGATGGGCCAGGTGTTGCCAAATCATGAGAAGGATCCTGGTAATCATCAGCATGTGGGAGAGGGCTTTCAGTAGCAGGCCACTCATCCATGTCCCACCTCAACAGGGCCCATATTGCTACTTCATGAAACTGGAGTAGGGTCAGTTTCTTGGCATCAGTTGTGTACATCTTGTACATCACATAGGCATTGTGTATAGCCATCTGAAGGAAGTAAAATGTGATCTTCTTAGTCCACTTATGCGACTTCCTGGTGAACCTGTAATATTTGACCATTTGGTCGAAGTGATCAACTCCCTTCATGTTGTTGTTGTAGTCGCAAATGGCTGTTGGTTTGTTTACAGTTACAATCTGAACAGATGATGTTCCGTCACGTTTCTTCACTCTCTTCCTTCTCTGTACTTCCTGTGTGTCAGCATTATGGCAGTTTGTGATCACTGACACCACTCTCTTGTCTTTCCAAAGGATAACAAAAGTGTTATCCTTGCGCCTGAAAATAGTCTGATCAACAGCGAATTTACCTTTGGCAAGTTTTTGCAGCTCTTTAGGGGCACCACGCTGCAATCTGAGTGTTCCACAAGTGTACACACCATTTTCCCTTAGCAATTCTGTGAGATGGAGAGAGTTATAATAATTGTCCATATAAAGATGATAACCTTTGTTCAACAAGGGTCGCATAAGGCCCATCACTGTCTCAACTGTTGTCTTGCCCACTCCAGAATAAACCTCGAAATCAATAATATAACCAGTCCCTGCCTCAGCAAGCATGTACAACTTTACCCCATACTTATCAGGCTTATTGGGGTTGTAAACCTTGAAGGATAGACGACCACGCCACGACATTGTACCTTCATCCAAACTGAGTGCTTGATTGGGGACGTAGTAAGAGCCAAATTTGTTGGTCAAATAGGTAATGATGGTGCTGAGTTTTATCATGCGGTTCTTGTTGTTGGGTGGAATTGCAAACTGGTTATAAGTATGAAAAAACTGGGCAATATGTTGGAATCGTTTTGAAGTCATGAACACATTGAAGGTCCTCATATGCCACAACCGGCTTGTTTGCCAGTACATGCGCATTGTTGGGAGTCGTGCAATACCCATCAAGATTGATAAAGCCAAATACCTTGCCATTTCCTTCGCAGATACCTCCTTCCACAACCTCATAGTGCGCCTGGAAGCATTCTGAATAAACTGCCTGGCATACCTGTTAGTTTCCACTGTGATGAACTCAATTAGGGCACGGGTCAGAAATAATTGAACAAATTGCAGGGGGGTAATTGGCACTGGGACAGTTATGCCTGGTGTGGCACTGAAACTGCCTACAATAGGTGGTGTATTGTCAGCTGACCAGGCAGCATCGGGATTAGGCTGTTGAAGACGTCCTGCACGCCTCCTTACAGGTGCCTTGGGGCGGCCCACATCCGCTGCCTCATCCTCAATCCCCTCGCTACTCTCCTCACTCGATGATGAATCAAACTCATCAGACGACGCTGTCCCCTCATTATCACTACTGAAATCACTCTGACGCTCTTCCCCTTCAGCATCTGCCTCCACATCTGACAAACGATCCAACAAATCAGGAATTTTACTAGGGGTAAGCTTCACATTGCTGAACCTTTTGTACAGCTCACTCAACTTATCTTCCGCGGTCATTTCACTATCCTTCTTGGGGGTAGAGGTGCTCTGTCCTTTACCATGATCCATGTTTGCAAGTAATAATGCGTTGTAAAGAGACAGGAACGAATAAACACTGCTACACAGGGCAGAGAGTGGCACAGGTTCTGGACGCGGGAGCACGGTAGTCCGGTCACGAGAGACTTAAACAAAGGACTAGGCCGACTGCATGGCGTGACCCAGAATCCCATGCGGCCTACGGAGGATTGTGGGAAAACAATGGCGCTCATTTCAAAAAAAAAAATTGAAGATCGTATAGAAACTTTTTTTTTTACAAATTTTTATATCAAGTGACGCACCGATGCGTCACTGGAACACATTCAGTAGAAAAATGAGTGACGAGATATTAAGTCTGTGGAACGCGAAAGTGTTAAACGAGAGAACCAGTGACTTATGGATCTTTGATTATATGTAATTATATTCTATTAAGCAATGACTGTAAATTGTATGCATGCTAGAACCAGCTTCCCATGACACGTTTTGGGGGGCTTGTCTATGAGGTTAGTCTATGTGTAACATATATTATGTAATAATAATAATGATGATATGCACACATACATAATGATAAATAAAATGTAATGCAAGAAATACTACTGCATATTAAAATTTAAATCATGTGTCTGATTAATATGCAAAGATTAGAAATGCTTTGACTCTCAATAATTAAAGATACTATCTACAATGAAAACTGATTAAATCTCAGCTGTGACAGAGGGACGTAGCTGGAGTCCAATCTCTACAACAGTCTGGAAACAGCTTGGGATAGTGATCCTCGGAACACGTGAATATATGGCAGTCACACGCTTCCTCAGTGGTGTTGCACCATGCTGCAATAATTAGATTCCATAGTTTCTACTCCAAATTAGTATTCACACACATAAATGCAGTATCTAAATATTTGGAGGGGTGAAAGCAGCACTTACATGGGGGTCATTTTATCGCCTGCAGCGTTACGACATGGCACCTATATTAGTTATTATCTGAGCTCAAATTAACAACCAAACAAGGTAAAAATGCTGAACTGGTGTCCGTGATTCTGGTAAGCTGCGTCCTCAATCTGACATTCGAGGATGTAAGGATGCCTTCTAGATTGTAAGATTTGTAGGGACCGCTTCGGAACACCGTACTGCTAGTTGATCTAATATGGCGAGAGTCCTCTTCCTTCCCGAAAGTCGCGCATGCGCATAGCTCCCAGTAGGGGCCCGAGCGTGAATTATATTTATTCATTAAAGCTAAACAGGGAAGGGTTTATGAATACTCTTTATAACTCGATTAAATACTTTATGTGGTGATGTTTGATTCTCACAGTGCAGGTCAGTTAGCACTTTCGCCCAGGCATGACGCAGCATTGTGTCATCCGTTTACTGTCGGTAATGACGGGCATGTCGCAGCATTGCGTCATCCACTTTAAATAATCGCCAAAAATCAGGTTTTTATCCGATTTTGTTGGGACTGGTTTTAAAATGCGCGCCGATGTCTTCCCATTTTCTTTGTTGCGCCTCGTGGCCTGCAGGCGGCTCGGCACACGCCGTTGGCCCATTGTTTTCGCTCCACTGTTGTGACCGGTGTTGCCTCCCCTCGCATCTCAAACGTGTGAACATTTCGGCTATTTTCCGTGGCTATATTTCTTACTGCGGCTTTAGAAACTATCTACGCTTACTCCACGATGGATAGTGATCATGAACAAGGCCCTTCCAGGAAGAAAATTGCGAAAGAAAGGTGTGAAAAGGGCGGGAATTGGGAGTGCAGCTGGAAAGCGTCTGGGCGCTCACTCGCGGTTAACGCGTGGCTCGTCTTCAACTCGTCGGCGGGTGGAGCGTGACCAGGTTTTTTATTTTATATGCTAATGTTCCTCTAGAGAACTCTATTGCGAACCCATTGATACCAAAATGAAAGACCTAGGACGAAAATTGAGGTGACCAGAGTGAAAAGAGTGAACACATTTTATTGCTTTTGCGCGCTCCTGGGTAACTCGTTCGCACTTTCTCTGTTTGCTGCAGGTAATTAGCCAGGCTTTTGGAGTTTATATGCATTTAGTGCTGTAGAGAATTCTATTGCGAACACAATGATACCAAATTTAATCTCGTAGGATGAAAATTAAGGTGACAAAGTTGAAGAGTATACACTTTTCAGAATTTACGCGCACTCCCGTGAAACCCTGGGACCCAAATCGCACTGTTGAGGGGTGGCGCGCGGGGTACGCCAAAGTGTTAATGCAGACTGTACAAATTAAACGAGAATCCTTTGGAGGTGGAAATGATTTTAAATTATATTATTTACTGGAACAGCGATCAAGCTGGTAAAGGAATTCCAGTAAATTGTTGTATACTAAAAGTAAACATATTACTAAATAATTATCCTTGATAAAGGAAAGTAAATGGTTGGACTTCTGTTAGATCTACAGATATGTGGAAATTTATTCTCCGTGGGTGGCTGACTCAACACTGCACAATTCTAGGAGAAATTACATGATTTCATCCTAATCGCCCACATCCTAATGCAATAAATTCTATGATACTAAACTATGAATTAGTAATGTTAGTTAATTATTACACTTAGTACAGGAAATGCATCCCATTGTACTAAGGATTAGTAAATGAGTATTAAATAATAATGAAGCCTAATACAGGAAATACATCCTATTGTATTTAGGATGAGAATAATTGTTGGAAATTTTCAACACCCCAGAGGGTGTCCACTGGTTCCCCTGAGGGTGCCCACCTGGCTCCCCAGAGGGTGCCCACCTGGCTCCCCAGAGCGTGCCCACCTGGCTCCCCAGAGCGTGCCCACCTGGCTCCCCAGAGGGTGCCCACCTGGCTCCCCAGAGGGTGCCCACCTGGCTCCCCAGAGCGTGCCCACCTGGCTCCCCAGAGCGTGCCCACCTGGCTCCCCAGAGGGTGCCCACCTGGCTCCCCAGAGCGTGCCCACCTGGCTCCCCAGAGCGTGCCCACCTGGCTCCCCAGAGGGTGCCCACCTGGCTCCCCAGAGGGTGCCCACCTGGCTCCCCAGAGGGTGCCCACCTGGCTCCCCAGAGCGTGCCCACCTGGCTCCCCAGAGGGTGCCCACCTGGCTCCCCAGAGGGTGCCCACCTGGCTCCCCAGAGCGTGCCCACCTGGCTCCCCAGAGGGTGCCCACCTGGCTCCCCAGAGCGTGCCCACCTGGCTCCCCAGAGCGTGCCCACCTGGCTCCCCAGAGCGTGCCCACCTGGCTCCCCAGAGCGTGCCCACCTGGCCCCCCAGAGCGTGCCCACCTGGCTCCCCAGAGCGTGCCCACCTGGCTCCCCAGAGGGTGCCCACCTGGCCCCCCAGAGCGTGCCCACCTGGCTCCCCAGAGCGTGCCCACCTGGCCCCCCAGAGCGTGCCCACCTGGCTCCCCAGAGGGTGCCCACCTGGCTCCCCAGAGCGTGCTCACCTGGCTCCCCAGAGCGTGCCCACCTGGCTCCCCAGAGCGTGCCCACCTGGCTCCCCAGAGCGTGCCCACCTGGCCCCCCAGAGCGTGCCCACCTGGCTCCCCAGAGGGTGCCCACCTGGCTCCCCAGAGCGTGCCCACCTGGCCCCCTAGAGCGTGCCCACCTGGCCCCCCAGAGCGTGCCCACCTGGCCCCCCAGAGCGTGCCCACCTGGCCCCCCTAAGCGTGTCCACCTGGCCCCCCTAAGCGTGTCCACCTGGAACACCCCTAAGCGTGTCCACCTGGCCCCCTAAGCGTGTCCACCTGGCCCCCTAAGCGTGTCCACCTGGCCCCCCAGAGCGTGCCCACCTGGCTCCCCTGAGGGTGCCCACCTGGCCCCCCTAAGCGTGTCCACCTGGCCCCCCTAAGCGTGTCCACCTGGCCCCCCTAAGCGTGTCCACCTGGCCCCCCTAAGCGTGTCCACCTGGCCCCCCTAAGCGTGTCCACCTGGCCCCCCTAAGCGTGTCCACCTGGCCCCCCTAAGCGTGTCCACCTGGCCCCCCTAAGCGTGTCCACCTGGCCCCCCTAAGCGTGTCCACCTGGCCCCCCTAAGCGTGTCCACCTGGCCCCCCTAAGCGTGTCCACCTGGCCCCCCAGAGCGTGCCCACCTGGCTCCCCTGAGGGTGCCCATCTGGCCCCCCTAAGCGTGTCCACCTGGCCCCCCTAAGCGTGTCCACCTGGTGCCCCTAAGCGTGTCCACCTGGCCCCCCAGAGCGTGCCCACCTGGCCCCCCTAAGCGTGTCCACCTGGCGCCCCTAAGCGTGTCCACCTGGCGCCCCTAAGCGTGTCCACCTGGCTTCCCAGAGGGTGCCCACCTGGCTCCCCAGAGGGTGCCCACCTGGCTCCCCAGAGGGTGCCCACCTGGCCCCCCAGAGCGTGCCCACCTGGCCCCCCAGAGCGTGCCCACCTGGCCCCCCAGAGCGTGCCCACCTGGCCCCCCAGAGCGTGCCCACCTGGCCCCCCAGAGGGTGCCCACCTGGCTCCCCAGAGCGTGCCCACCTGGCTCCCCAGAGGGTGCCCACCTGGCTCCCCAGAGCGTGCCCACCTGGCTCCCCAGAGGGTGCCCACCTGGCTCCCCAGAGCGTGCCCACCTGGCTCCCCAGAGCGTGCCCACCTGGCTCCCCAGAGCGTGCCCACCTGGCTCCCCAGAGCGTGCCCACCTGGCTCCCCAGAGCGTGCCCACCTGGCTCCCCAGAGCGTGCCCACCTGGCTCCCCAGAGCGTGCCCACCTGGCTCCCCAGAGCGTGCCCACCTGGCTCCCCAGAGAGTGCCCACCTGGCTCCCCTGAGGGTGCCCATCTGGCCCCCCTAAGCGTGTCCACCTGGCCCCCCTAAGCGTGTCCACCTGGTGCCCCTAAGCGTGTCCACCTGGCCCCCCAGAGCGTGCCCACCTGGCCCCCCTAAGCGTGTCCACCTGGCGCCCCTAAGCGTGTCCACCTGGCGCCCCTAAGCGTGTCCACCTGGCTCCCCAGAGGGTGCCCACCTGGCCCCCCAGAGCGTGCCCACCTGGCCCCCCAGAGCATGCCCACCTGGCCCCCCAGAGCGTGCCCACCTGGCCCCCCAGAGCGTGCCCACCTGGCCCCCCAGAGCGTGCCCACCTGGCCCCCCAGAGCGTGCCCACCTGGCCCCCCAGAGCGTGCCCACCTGGCCCCCCAGAGCGTGCCCACCTGGCCCCCCAGAGCGTGCCCACCTGGCCCCCCAGAGGGTGCCCACCTGGCTCCCCAGAGCGTGCCCACCTGGCTCCCCAGAGGGTGCCCACCTGGCTCCCCAGAGCGTGCCCACCTGGCTCCCCAGAGGGTGCCCACCTGGCTCCCCAGAGGGTGCCCACCTGGCTCTCCAGAGGGTGCCCACCTGGCTCTCCAGAGGGTGCCCACCTGGCTCCCCAGAGGGTGCCCACCCGGGTCCCCAGAGGGTGCCCACCTGGCTCCCCAGAGCGTGCCCACCTGGCTCCCCAGAGCGTGCCCACCTGGCTCCCCAGAGGGTGCCCACCTGGCTCCCCAGAGCGTGCCCACCTGGCTCCCCAGAGGGTGCCCACCTGGCTCCCCAGAGCGTGCCCACCTGGCTCCCCAGAGCGTGCCCACCTGGCTCCCCAGAGCGTGCCCACCTGGCTCCCCAGAGCGTGCCCACCTGGCTCCCCAGAGCGTGCCCACCTGGCTCCCCAGAGCGTGCCCACCTGGCTCCCCAGAGCGTGCCCACCTGGCTCCCCAGAGCGTGCCCACCTGGCTCCCCAGAGCGTGCCCACCTGGCTCCCCAGAGCGTGCCCACCTGGCTCCCCAGAGCGTGCCCACCTGGCTCCCCAGAGCGTGCCCACCTGGCTCCCCAGAGCGTGCCCACCTGGCTCCCCAGAGCGTGCCCACCTGGCTCCCCAGAGCGTGCCCACCTGGCTCCCCAGAGCGTGCCCACCTGGCTCCCCAGAGCGTGCCCACCTGGCTCCCGAGAGGGTGCCCACCTGGCTCCCCAGAGGGTGCCCACCTGGCTCTCCAGAGGGTGCCCACCTGGCTCCCCAGAGGGTGCCCACCTGGCTCCCCAGAGGGTGCCCACCTGGCTCCCCAGAGGGTGCCCACCTGGCTCCCCAGAGGGCGCCCACCTGGCTCCCCAGAGGGTGCCCACCTGGCTCCCCAGAGGGTGCCCACCTGGCTCCCCAGAGGGTGCCCACCTGGCTCCCCAGAGGGTGCCCACCTGGCTCCCCAGAGGGTGCCCACCTGGCTCCCCAGAGGGTGCCCACCTGGCTCCCCAGAGGGTGCCCACCTGGCTCCCCAGAGGGTGCCCACCTGGCTCCCCAGAGGGTGCCCACCTGGCTCCCCAGAGGGTGCCCACCTGGCTCCCCAGAGGGTGCCCACCTGGCTCCCCAGAGGGTGCCCACCTGGCTCCCCAGAGGGTGCCCACCTGGCTCCCCAGAGGGTGCCCACCTGGCTCCCCAGAGGGTGCCCACCTGGCTCCCCAGAGGGTGCCCACCTGGCTCCCCAGAGGGTGCCCACCTGGCTCCCCAGAGGGTGCCCACCTGGCTCCCCAGAGGGTGCCCACCTGGCTCCCCAGAGGGTGCCAACCTGGCTCCCCAGAGGGTGCCCACCTGGCTCCCCAGAGGGTGCCCACCTGGCTCCCCAGAGGGTGCCCACCTGGCTCCCCAGAGGGTGCCCACCTGGCTCCCCAGAGCGTGCCCACCTGGCTCCCCAGAGCGTGCCCACCTGGCTCCCCAGAGCGTGCCCACCTGGCTCCCCAGATCGTGCCCACCTGGCTCTCCAGAGGGTGCCCACTGGCTCCCCTAAGCCTGCCCAACTGGCTCCCCCTAAGCTTGCCCAACTGGTTCCCGCTGAGCCTGCCCAACTGGCTCCCGCTGAGCCTGCCCACCTGGCTTCCCCTGAGCATGCCCACTATACTGCCCTCCTTTGTGCAAGAGTGACCCTATTCTGTTGGAAATCAAATTTGCATTATAATCTAGAAGTGAACAGGGAATGAAACCATTGAAAAACTTGATTGCAGGAATGGAGACTGTGGAACTGAGCAAGTTTTATAATGAATTGGATTGAAAAAGATTCGTTGCTATGCTAGAAAGAAAGGGAGATGTATGCCACATTTTGTGAGATACATGATGAAGGCACAACAAAATTTATACCAAAACAGAGATGCAAAACTAGAAACAAGATTTGTTCTCTGGCTCTCACAATTTCTGTTGAACTAAAGACTAAAAAATGTAATTGATACAGGAAGAGGCAAACCCTCAAACATGTCGGCAACATTAACAAGGGAGAAACAACTATGTCAGTGAGAAGAGAGGCAGAATTTTTTTTTTGAACAAGGGGTAGTGGACAAATGTAAAACAGAACCAGACCTTTTCTATTAATTCATAAATAGCAAGCTGCATGTAAAGGATAAAATCCAGAGATTGGAAATGGAAAAAGAGATTTACTGAGAATAAGGAAATGTGGGAAACATTAAATAACAGTTCCAAAGAGTACGTGTGCAAAATTAAGTTTTCAGAGAAGCAGACAATGCCAATTTCAGTGAACACCATAGTGTGTGTCTTCTAATAATTTACTGTTTTTACTGACCTTACTTTACTGATATTTTATTGACACCTCAAGACATGAGTTGTCTCGAAATGAAGTAGAGCAGTTACTCAAGATGATGATAATTCATTGTGTCTGTGGACAGTGTATTCATACACATTAGGCTTGTGTCAAGGTCTGTCCCTAAGGTCGAATTACTGACCTCGTCCAGGATGCAACCCCACAACAAGCTAACTCCTGAGTACCTACTTACTGCTAGGTAAACAGGTGCATTAGGTGATAAATACACCCAACCATTTCTTTTCCACTTGGGATTTGAACCCGTGGGTTGTCGATCGTCGGTCGAGAACGAACCTGTGTGTACTACCGGGATTCTTTACATAATACAAAGATACATAATAACTTGCACTTGTAAAATATTTGAAGAACTGGGTCTAAATCTGCACACAGGAACACCACCACATGAGACCAAAAGACATGGCAGGATTTGCAAAACAGTCACACTGAAAAGCAGAGGTGCAGTAGGCACGCAGAGAAAGAACTCGATCAATATCAAAAGGCACAAAACTTTGACATACTTGCCCTACATATTTGGGGCATAACTTCTAACTTGGGACTTCTCGCAGAGTTCAAAAGAGAACTTGACAAGCACCTTAAAAGGATACCTGATTAATTTGAGCAGCTGCATCAAATAATTTGGATAATTAAACCAGCAACCAAGAGGCCTGGTCAGAGACTGACTCGCGGGGACACTGTTCCCCGAAACCGTCAAGTGGTAGGTAGATAAGAATATTACAAACCACATCATCAAATTTGCAGTTGACTTCAATTCAATTGCAGATAGAATTTTATTAAATTTTAAATGTATATAAGATAAAAGTTTGAGAAATGAGTCATTGCATTAAATATAACACTGGCACCCCCACTCTGGCTATGACTGACAACCGAGGGAGAGGCCGACCCCTTCAACATGAGGGTGCCAACACATTTTGTGAGTTTTTTGCCAACAGTTGATTTGTGTTTGAGATGTCTGGAGTAGAATCCACACTTATTGAATAATACTTTGACTTACTTCTTCAAGAATAGTACAAAGAACCAGTTATCCCATTAATTGAATAAATTCCTCACAAATATTTGCAGATAAATATGACAGTCCCATTTCCAGGATTTGCATACATTTTGAGATGTTCTTCCAAGAAAGGGTCAAATTCACTCTGTAGTTCTAGTATACCTAAATAGTTGCCATTTTTTTTGCAGACCCAATAATCTGATTTCTCCATAAAATGGCAAACCTCTAGAGGCAAGAAAGCAAATTACAGAAACCACACGTGCCTAAAGAATCTTCACTTCCAGTTTCTTTATGCCTTATCAAATAAGCTGTCATGCACTTTAGATGTTCTCCATTTTCATGTTGTACAGTAACATTGCTGTGCTTCCAGTCATTGAACCCCTAATGTAGCAAAGGACAATAGGCGACATACAAAGCAGCACAAACGACCTTGGTATGGTGAATAGAGTAGCCATTCACGTTTTACATACTCGCCATTTCGTAGTTCACGTTTGAACATATCGTGATAAAACCTTGCCTTCATAATCTCTACTCCAGCAGTTTTATATACACTCTGCGTGAGTTTGAGAGGTTATCATGATTCTGAATGATGAGGGTCCACTACGAATCCAGTAATCTATTGTGTTAGTATCATTAATGTTCCATTACCCCGGATCTGTCTCGTGGATTGCAAACTCCTTTTCTGTTACAGATTTTGGTATTTCCTTTTGTAAAATGTCCCCAGCAGCAGCAACAGGTAATGATGGTATGTCTGCTGAAACTGGATGATTGGTAGCGGGAATGGATGTGGATGTGGATGCTATATCTGAAGGAACAGTAGTAGTGGCTGACATTGCAGGAGTGGATGCTGATGTAGATGCTATATCTTGAAGGAATGGTATGAGTGGTTGTCGTTGCACTTGTGTTGAGCCACGATGTTAATTTTGGAAGTTTTCTTTTTCTCCGTCTCCTCTGCAGCTCTCTCTTCCTCTTCTGTGCTCCACTCAAGACATTACGTTTCATTTCTGCTGAAAGGGTTATACACCTGGAAATATATATCTTTAATATTTAGTCCCACATCAGGATGTAGGCTTGTACAGTATTATATACTTGCATCAAGATCTAAATATTTAAACATCCTGCTTCCATAATGAACAAGTCCTATGCTTGTGGGGTTCCCGGGCAAATGCCTATCGAGCCCATGGGTAAGACGGTTCTGATTACGGCTGCTTCAGACATGGGCAAATTTTTATAGAAAAAAATACAATGTGCATCTTATCCGCTGGCAAATGTGGTAGGTTTGAAATGTGGTAGGAACCTCCCCTGCATGTTCATTTCCGGGTGCCCCCGGGTTCCTCAGAATTCGTCTTTTCGGAGGTTTTCTTTCTCTCAGCTTACCCCTGCAGAGGTTCAGGAGGCCCTTGGTGCGTTCCTCCTGTGAGACCCGGGTTACTGTGTGAATCAGGGTTCCTCTTCCCCTAATCGGGTGCATTCTGAAGTTCTGGCATCTTCCTGGCTGGCAGCCTGCCTTGATGGCTGGTTTATGTGGGCTCCACACAGTTTGCTTGTGTGCTAGCTGGGGTTCTGGTTCTTTCCCGGCTTGCCGAGTTCGGGTTCCTGATAAACTGGCGGAAGTCCCAGTTGGTTCCGTCTCGGGTTCGGACTTGGCTGGGCCTAGTATGGGATTCTCGGACTGCGTCCCTTTCTCTTCCTTCTGCAGTCCCACCTTCGGCTGATTTTGAGGGGAGACCTGGGTCACTTGGCAGTTGCTCGAGCAGCTGTAAGCGAGCCTGAACTTTACTCTGGTTTATCCACTGGTCAGGGTTTAGCTTCAGAGGCTGTTCTGGTATCTTCAGGGCAGCCTCTTTCGCTGCTCTCGCGATTGCTGGGTTTGATCCCCAGTGTCCTTGCATCAGTTGCTACTTTGCCGGCTTCCTCTTCAGGTTTATTGGGGTTTGGTGCCATTGTAGTTTCCTTTTTCTGCGGCTCCACCTCTTTCAGCAGATCGGGCCAGTGAGGTACCTCGCTGGTTTGCCTTACTGCTGTGCTCTACGTGTCTGGTCTCTCTGACGCGTGCGTGTCACCATTGAGATGATGATCAGGGGGCTTCTTTGATGGTGTCCCACCTACAGTCGTCTTCACAGCAACAGTATGAAGTCTCTTGGCGGTCTTTCAGTCACTTTCTTTCTCTTTGAAGGTTTTCATCGATTTCGGGCCATGTTGATTTGTCCTTCCTCTTTTGGCTTTTTTTAGATTGGCATCTCTTGCCTAATACTGCTGCTTCATATCATGTGGCGTTGGCAGAGCTGCTCCAGCTTGTGTTCAAGGTGGATGTTGCTTTCGCTACGTTCCACAAGCTTTCTCATGCCTTTTTTTCTTTCTTTCTCCAGCCTGCTCATACACCAACTGAGCCTTCTTGGTCTTTAGACAGTGTTCTTTCTTTTCTTTTTGCTCCTTGCTTTGTTGTGGTCCCATTAGTTAGAGATTATTTTTGGCGGGCATTGTTTTTGTTGGCCTTGGCCTCTAGGGGTTGGGTTGGGGAGCAGATGCTCTCCTCCGACGCCGGAGGCTCTGTTCGTTTGGTCTAGGTGGTCGTGTTGTTAATTTGTAGCTTCTCCTTTTCTGGCGAAGAATGAGACGGTGGGCTTCCAAAGGGGTCCATTGGTTATGGATGCTTGGTTGGTTAGGCCGAGGATGTGTGTGTTGTGTCCCGGTGGCAATTTTATGGCGCTACCTGCAGGCCACTGGTTCTGTGGTGGTGGAAGCTATTTGGGTGGATCCGGTTTCCCCTGGTTGCTTGTTTTGTCTCTTTCTAGGGGAGTTATTTTGATCTTTTGGGACGTAGATTGAACAGGTTAACCAGACGGTGGTCTGTTTTGATTCGCCCACCTTTTTGGGTCTTTTCCGATGGCAATTATGACATACTGTACAGGGGTACCTCGGTTTAAGTGTTTAATCCGTTCCTGGAGACGGCTTGTAACCCGAAAACTCGTAAACCGAAGCTAATTTCCCCATAAGAAATAATGGGAAATGAATTAATCTGTTCCTGATTACCCAAAAACCTCACTTCAAACTAAAGTTCATACCTAATTCATCGAAATCTATACTACAAAATTATGTTCAAGTTATTACTTACCCTTGCTGATGACTGCTGTTGGTGTATGGAAGATGGTGAGGAGTGGGGAGGAGGAGGGAAGGAGAGTCCCCTTCCATTATAACATCAGGCAGTGAGGACTTCTCTGGTGTGCACTCTCTGGCACGTTTTGCCTGCATACCACTAGGACCTGCTTGTGGCTCACGGCTTGCTTGTCTTACTAAGAATCTGTCTAAAGACACTTGTTTTTCCCTACATTTTAACACTTGTCTGTAGTAAGATATCACATTGTCATTTAAAAGGTCAATGCAATGGTCTGCTACAGCTTTATCTGGGTGAGTTTTGTTGAAAAATCAACAAAACTTTGCAGTTCTTCCCATACTTCATACATTTTCTTAATGAGGAAGGGACATCCTCTACTGCCTCTATTCACAACTATTTTCTTAGGTTGAACCTTACCACTGGGTTTCTTGGAACCCATTGCGAGATATATAATAACAACTTTTATGCTCAAATGACCAAATATCCAACAAAACACTGTAAATCCTGGCGAAGAATTGAGGCGGGATAGTCACTGGGCACTAGGCACTGGTAAACTGAGGGGTGATCGCTGTGCCACCACGCGCTAGGTCGGCCTGTACGCGTATCAACACGCTTGTATCCCGATGCAACGCTCGTATCCGGATGCAAATTTTCCGAGCAAATCCTGCTCGTAATCCGAAAAACTTGTAACCAGGGGCACTCGTAATCCGAGGTACCACTGTACTTTAAATGTAAAGTGCTCATAGGCCATTGCTCCCTGCTGTTCTCTGAGGGGACCAGGTTCTGGCTCGTGATCCCTGGTAGGTAAAAGGACTTGACTGATGTTGCCAAACTAATATAGCACTGTATCAGTTCGGATAGCTTCAGGAAGCCTCCGGGGCTAGCCCATAGAATTGCATTTCATTACATACAACGCTTGTTTTTTCAAGCATTCTTCTTTCCATCTCTGATTGTATGGGCCCCACAGCTGAGTGGACAGCACTCGGGATTCTTGGTCCTGAGGTTCCGGGTTTGATCCCCGGTGGAGGCGGAAACAAATCGACAGTTTCTTTCACCCTGATGGCCTGTTCACCTAGCAGTAAATAGGTACCTGGTAGTTTGAAAGTTGCCACGGGCTGCTTCCTGGGGATGTGTAATAAAAAGGAGGCCTGGTTGAGGACTGGGCCGCGAGGACGCCAAGCCCCGAAATCATCTCGAGATAACGCCCACATGCGGGTCTTCGTGGTGAGAGTATGGGGTGCGTGGATTTTTAATTTTTCTCCACCTCTTCCTTTCTCTTCATTGTTGGTGTCTAACCATATGGTGCACTGCTTTCTTTTTAGCCTTTTCTTGTTCGGTGTTTTTTGCCAGTTGCTGTTTCACTTTGTGTGGCATTGGTGGAGCTGCTGTGGCTTGTGTTTGGGGTTGATCCTTCCTCAGCTCCAATTTGCACTAATGCACTCTTGGCCTGCTATTGCATTGCCTGAGTCTGTTTCATCTCTTGGCAGTGTTCTTTCTTTTCCTCCTGTTTGGTTTCCGGTGTTCCCTTTTGTCCCAGTTATGTTTTGGTCTCTTACCTCTGGTGGTCTGGTTGGCGCAACTCTTCCTCTGAATAGACAGTACGTTTTAATACTAAATGTAATGAGTACATTCTTGACTGTCTGCAAAGTACATAAATACACTTAATTGTGCCCTTAAATTTACTTCCCCATATATTCTCCTCATTTTGTGTTAATACACTCAAAATTTTAGGTTGAAGTTTTCGTGTTCAGTTCTATATACACAAGTGTTAAATGTAAAGAATTTCTTTTTCAGTTTCATTAAACAATAGAAATTTTATACAAAATTTAAAAATATCCTGAGTTACTTTATAATTTATTGAAAGACTTTAGTTTTGTTTTATTAGTTTTATAAAATTGTAATATTAATATAGCTATAGGGTAAGTACTAATTGTAATTAAGAAGCAATAAATTCTATTTACATGCTTGTCCTCCTACACTCCCAAGGTTAGGTTAGGTCATGGTTTTCTGTATAGCTTTTCAGGTAAACTCTAATATTCACAATATTTTGGTGCGATGCTGGCAATTAAGTGTACTGTATTTATGTACTATGCCGATAGTCAGGATTGTATTTATTACATTTAGTATTAAAACATACTGTCTATTCGGAGGAGGGGCTGGGTTAGCGAGTTTCTTGCTCTCCTCCAGGGTTTTGCTTCTTCGGCCCTGTTGGGCAGTTATTGCTTCTGGCCTCCTTGTGCGTTGTCCTGTCGACTTGGTCCCTGTTTCAAGGTTTGTTTCTCCTATTGTCTGGAGTGTCGTTCAGTCTCGCCAGTCTGTGGACTTCCTTCACAATCTTGCTGTTTGGTTCTTTACCGATTCAATTCTAGGCTAACTTTGCGAGTGTTCTGGGCTGCTCTTTGTGTGTGAAGTTTTTTTTTGACTCTCGCAGGGTTCTGGGGCCTGGCCTCTTTTACCACGCCTGGGCACCAGTTCCCTTGTGAAGGGACCTAGGTTCTGTTGTCAGTTCCTGGAAGACCTAAAGAACTTGACGCCCGACCTAACCCAGCAGAAGGTAACCATCTCGGCAAACAGCTTTAAGGGGCCACCATGGGTCACCCAGAAATTGGTGTTTTGTTACAATCAATGTTAGTTCTATATTACAATTACAGCTCTAGGAATGGTATACACTATTATGCCAATTCTTTGTTCACCAAAGAATATTTTGCAAAATAACAGCACATGTCAGTATTGTTTTAGGTTATCTTGAGTTATCTTGAGATGATTTCGGGGCTTTTAGTGTCCCCGCGGCCCGGTCCTTGACCAGGCCTCCACCCCCAGGAAGCAGCCCGTGACAGCTGACTAACACCCAGGTACCTATTTTACTGCTAGGCAACAGGGGCATAGGGTGAAAGAAACTGCCCATTGTTTCTCGCCAGCGCCTGGGATCGAACCCAGGACCACAGGATCACAAGTCCAGTGTGCTGTCCGCTCGGCCGACCGGCTCCTACCTTTAATAACCCTTTAGGTTTTAACACTGCCCAAATTAGGTTAAAGTGGACCCACTGTCCAGCAAATAGAATTGGTTTGAGGTGTTGGGAGGCATTTGGAAGGTCATTAATGTAGATGAGAAAGAGGAGAGGGCCAAGTATGCTGCCCTGAGGAACACCAATGTTGATGGGTAGGGTGGGAGAAATTGAATTATTCACAGAAACATACTGGAGCCTGTCAGTAAGGTAAGATTTGAGGAATTGCAGGGAGTGTCCTCTGACTCCATAATGATGTAATTTAAGAAGGTTGTTTTGGTGATTGACAGTGTCAAAAGCCTTACGCAGGTCCACAAGTAACCCAACAGGGAACTCATTTTTATCAAGAGCTGCATGTATCAAGTTAATCATACTAATAAGTGCATCGTTAGTGCTTTTTTTGGGTCTGAAGCCATATTGACAAGAGCTAAGTATATTGTGTTTGGCTAGATAAGAGTAAAGTTGCTTGTAGATTAGTTTTTCAAATATTTTTGACAAATTTGGCAGGATTGATATAGGTCTGTAGTTGTTAACATCAGTGAGATCACCACATTTGTGGACAGGGGTTACTCTCGCCTTTTTTTTTTTAGAATATCTGGAAAGGTTTGGAGTTCAAGTGACTTGTTGAAGAGCAATGCAATAGCAGGGGCTAAAGATCTGGAGGCTTTTTTGTAAATTAAAGTTGGTATCTCCTCAAGGGCACTAGACTTGGTTTTAAGGGAAAGGATTATCTTTTTTTTTTTTTTTTTTTTTTGAGATATATACAAGAGTTGTTACATTCTTGTACAGCCACTAGTACGCGTAGCGTTTCGGGCAAGTCCTTAATCCTATGGTCCCTGGAATACGATCCCCTGCCGCGAAGAATCGTTTTTTCATCCAAGTACACATTTTACTGTTGCGTTAAACAGAGGCTACAGTTAAGGAATTGCGCCCAGTAAATCCTCCCCGGCCAGGATACGAACCCATGACATAGTGCTCGCGGAACGCCAGGCGAGTGTCTTACCAATACACCACGGAGACTGCATAAATTCTCATTAACATCAGTGGAATTTGCAGGCGTTAGGTACAGAGACTGTGGATAATTACCTGTAAGATGGTCCTGAAGATCAGTACTGGAAGATAGAATATCATTTGCAAGGGATGCCCCAATGGAAGAGAAGAACCTATTGAACTCAATAGCAGTACAGTATCAGAGGCTGTAAGCTGACCATCGTTATATGACAGGAGTATTGGTTTGTTATTTAAACTCTTCTTTGATCCCAATATTTGTGAAATTGTGCTCAATGTTTTCTTAATGTTGCCCTTTGTTTGGGTAAATTTATCTTCGTAGTATTTAGTTTTGGCTCTTCTAATTATTTTAGAGTAATGACGAGTAATTCTTTGAAAATTCTTTGGAGACGATTCCTTACCTATACATCTTTTCAAGGTCATGTATTTTTATTAATTAACTAGGTGTACCCACCACGTGTTGCTGTGGCTCAGTCTAGTTAAATGGAAAAGAAAGAAAAGAGAAAATTCACGTTTCTAACATGTTTAATTTTACAATGTTTGTAGGTATACAATATTTTTTCTTGTTCCACTGTCTGAAGATATAGAGATTGTCTGATTGCCGACTCTAGAAAACGCACCATATGATTGTCCATGTGAGAAGCAATTCGTGTCTAGATCGAAACCGCACAATTCTAAAGATTGGCCTTGAGCTTTGTTGATGGTGATTGCAAACGCCAATCGAACTGGAATTACGATGTCTTAAATTGAAATGGCAAATCCGTTGGAATCATAGGAATGCAAGGAATGAGGACATCTTCACTTTTGAAAGGTCCTGTCAAGATTGTTGCTTCTACGACGTTGCTGAATACTTTTTTACTGCAAGCCGCGTGTCATTGCTAAGCTTTGGCTGGTTGATATTTCATAACATGATAATTGGCACGCCAATTTTTAATTGTAGTTAGTGCGATGGTGGTATCCCTAGCAGATCAAGTGAATTAAACAATTCTGTTGGATATTTAACCGCTTCATCTGCTTCCACCACAGTGTCGACGGACTTGTATGTAAATGCCACGTTTCCGTTCCCAATTTCCAGAAATTGATGTGAGAAATTTAACATTTACGTGTTGCCACAAAATAAAGTATTTCAGGCAAGCATTTATTTCGTCTGCTGGTGTCGATCGAGGAATTACAGGTAATGTTTGCAAGAAATCTCCTGCAAGCAATATTAATGCGTTCCCAAATGGTCTCATGTTTCCACGCAAATCTTGCAATGATTGATCAAGAGCCTCGAGCGATTTTTTGTGGGCCATTGTGCATTTATCCCAAACAATAAGTTTACATTTCTGCAATACTTTTCCCATGCCAAATGCTTTGGAAATGTTGTACGTGGGAGTTTCAATGAGTTGCATGTTTAATTAATAGCAATTTCAAAGCCGGAGTAGCAGTTTTTCCACCTGGTAGCATTGTTCCAGCTATTCCGGACGATGCAACAACTAAGGTTAGGCCATTTTGGGATTGAAATGCTGCCGAAATCAATCTAATTAGAAATGTTGTACAGTTCCTCCTGACGCATCTCGGAAGATTTCTCCAAACCCGTTATTTACAGTTTGAATTATTTGATCGTAAATGTCTTTTCGCTCATGCGTTAGCTTAACCCCTTAACTGCGTTGCCTCCAAATATGACACCCCCCCCCCCAGTGCGCAGGAAATAAATTCTCTGGAAAAAATTCTTTTGATTTTTTAAAGTGTTAAAAACCCTTCCCTCAGTATGGGTATGTAAAAAAAAAAATTGAAATTGTACTTACTTTGGTTGCTATGGGGTCCGTAAGTTGGTGCGTGACGTCATCATTCCCCGTTCGCCCATGACGTACGCTCCCGGGGCGGGGTGCGCGAGTTGCCGTGAATATATTTTTGTTCATTTTTTGCGCACAGTTCCAAATACATTTTATTTGTTTTTACGTGCTAATCCTATGTATAATGAACACGTACACTATATTATGGTAGTAAAACATCCGTAATGTCTGAAGACACTGTGTTACGTGCATGACACTTGTGTACACATATGCTGCACATATTTACTATGTATCATGCTAATTTATGTATATATATACAATCTATTTACACACTATACACTGTCACACACTATATACATTCACCATCAACACATTCAGAACACCGCGAGTGAGAGCAGCCACACCCAGCCAGTCTCCCTCACTCCAACATCTTACTCGCCAACATTGCTCCTCCCACCATACTGTTATTGTTCTTATTACACTAATTATACATGTTATATATACCTAACTACATGTTTTATTTACCAGAACTATGCAAGTAAGCCGGTATTGTGTCCAAACAGTACAGTGGCCACCATACACTGCATAAAAAATCACACAGCAGACGACGCTACAATTACTACGTAACCTCCCTCACCAAAATAGCTCCTCTCAACATTCTCCTGTTGCTGTTATTACACTATATACACACTGTATATACACATGTACATATGTGTTGCCCATAGCGAACCACTAAGCTAGTATGGTGAGCAAAACAAGAGTGGCAGCCACACACACAATGAGGCTACCTCAATTCTCTCCCTCCCTCCCTCACCAAAATTCCTCCTTCCACAATTCTACGCACAACGCTAATTATAACCACAATCCTGGTCACTAATTCCTGTAAATGAATAATTGACTACACGTTTATTTTGAAAAGGAACCTAAGAAATCATTTGAAGATTCCTAGATGGACGAAATAATGCTGTGGTGCTGTGGCTAGTACTGTGAACATCGTGAACAGCATTGAATTACTGATATTTGAACATTGTACCCAGTCATTATCACACTCAGGCTCTTCTATAACACTATCATGGCTAAATAATACAAGTTATATATATATTTTGACATTATTAGGCGATGCTGTGGTCACACGCTGAACAGCAGTGCTGTGCGCTCATGCTGCGAGCGCCAGCCTTGGTTGCTCACACACTACTGAGGCTCCCACACCCGGGAATGTGGACCACAATTTTTTTTAAAGATTGCGTCTGTTTACAAGAGCCCTGAGGAAGCTGATGTGAACCCCATGTAGCCGCGGGAGTTTTGAATGGAACGTGAAAAATACAAATACCCGGAGGCGCGTTGTGCAAACCAGACGTGAGCCTGCAGGCGCGTTGCACAGTTTAAGGGTTAAGAATATTTGATTGCACATACGACAACAGATCACCCATGTTGTAATTTTGTTCATGACTCAATTCTACATCGAATGAAGCAGCAGCAGATCAATTTGGTGATGGCATTCCCAATTGATTGAGAACTTTGTTCGCGATTTCTAAGCACAAATTTTCAATCATTATCATCGCTTCGGTGTAGATTTCTGCTGTGAAATTCATGTTCATATTTGAATTTTCTTTGCGTATTCGACGGACAATATCTTCAGCCACGTGTGATTTGTGTTTCTCCCATACTCTGTTGGAGATGGAGGAGAGCCGGTGGTCAATATGATTGCAAACAATGAAAGAATTTGATTTGGATGTGACGTGTTGTACGTGTCATTAATGCATACATCCCAGTGTCGGTCGTTCTCCAATAAATTCAGAGCTTGACATGTACTACGGAAAGTGGCATGTGTTACGTTGCAGACAAATCTCAATTGCTGGAAAGAAGTTGGACCGGGCACATTTACCAACAGCTCGCGAAAAAAGAAGTATTCATCTTGATTGGAATGCACGGTGTACAGTCTGCCTATCGTAGTTTGTTTGAATTTGCCAGGTTGTCCGTCGACTCTCTCTCCTCGTTTACGTCGTTCAAATGATTTTCTGCTGGCATTCCATGTGTAATACATGATTCGCCGCTCTGCCACCGGAGGGCGCTGACGTTGGGTTTGACCTGCCAGTGCTTGCCTGTCGCTGCTGAGTGGTGGTTCATTGTTTGGAGGTGTGGTGCGGCCGCTGGCTGGGGCCCTGGCAGGTGGTAATGGCGGCGGCTGGAGGTGGCCGTGTTCACAGTGTTGACACTATCCAGCTTGACTTTTCTGCCCCTGTTGACTGGCCTCTTGTGGAGATTGCCCTACTGGACGTACTTGGTGTGGATATCCCCGATCTCCTCGGCTTGGAGAAACTTTCGCATACCCGTGTGGCGGTGACGTTCACCACGTCACTTATTTACCAGTAGTTTGTGCGTCGTTGGGATGCGCAGTCACGTGTTATTCCCGATTCAGCTGTGACCTTGGAGGTCTCAAATCCGTGGGGGCCCTTGACCTTTGTGAGCATCCACAGTGTGCCTGTAAACTTCCCTGAAACAGAGCTGTGTGCTGTGTTCGCCAAATTTGGTGTGGTGTCGGGACATCGATTCAACCTTCTACGTGGTGGACGGCTGCAGGGGCTCCGTATGGGTGCGCGTACGTTGCGCATGAGGCTCACTGGGACTATTCCCTCCCGGGTGGTGGTGTGTGGCTTCTACGTGTGGGTATTCTACCAGGGCCAGACTCGCTCCTGCTTCAGGTGTGGTGAGGAGGGTCACTTCACTGCTGTTTGCCATGCTCCTCGAACGGAGGACCCGTCGGTGTTCCATGAGGAGAATTTTCCGCGCTTGCTGGGGAGTGGGCCATCCCTGGATGGTCAGAGCTCTGTGGATGTGCCTGGTGGAGTGTCTTCACCTGTCGTGCTTGCATCTTCGTCTGTGTGAGTCTGTGTGGTGGTCGGTGTTGATCGAGATCCGTGCGAGTCCGTGGCGTTGGTTGATGTTGGTGTGGAGATGGGGTGTGACCCCTGTGCTGGGGACGGTGTACTTCCCGGGGCTGGGGGTGGTGGGGGACCCATGACTCCTGTATCTGCGCCCGGCGGTGTTTCTGAGGCTGGTGCGGTGGGGCGCCCATCTGCTGTTGCTGGTGATGTGCCTCACGTGGAATCTTTGAGTTCTGCCCCTCGCCGAAAGCTCGCTCTGAAGGATATGTCACGCAGCAAGGCCCCCCTGGGATCGAGGCTTCATGTGGTGTGGGTTTGGTGGGTGTTCCTCCCTCCATTCCTCCTCCTCCATCGGCCGAGGGGTCTGGCGGTGTGGGAGGCGGTGCTGCTGACGTGGGTTCCGGGGAGGCGGGGGCAGAGTGGATGGTGGCGTCGGAGGTTTGGTGCGATTCGTCGCATGGTGTACCCCCCTTGAAACTTCAGAAGTGTCCTCGTCCGCCCGTCAATGTTAGGTCGTCATCTGGGGTACAGCGGGTGGTTTCTCCTGGTGTTGCAGGTGCGGCTCCCACGGGGTGTGCCGGTGTTCCCCCCGGGGGTCGTTTGGGATTGGGGGTGTCCTGAGGTTCTTCAGATGGCGCCCTCTGTTGTATGTGCATTATTAAACATCCGGGGTTTGAATGATCTTGCGGTCCAGTTGGGCCTGTTGGATGTTCTGCAGGTGCAGCGTGTGGATGTCGTGCGTTTGGTGTGGGTGTGTTTTTTTCCTGACTTCTGCATGGGCTTCTGCTTGGCTGGGTGTGTTTTGGTGTGGTATGCTTTGCTCACGCCCCGTGTGTTGGGGTGGCGGGCATGTTGTGTGTGTTGTTGTTGTTCCTTGTGTTTGTTCCGTGGGTTGTGTGTGTGCTTCATTATTTCGTTCTGTGCATATTTTATTCCTTGTACTTTTTATGCTATTTATATTGTGTGTTTATTGCTCCTTTGTATATGGCACCTGCCTTTTGTGTACTGTTGTGCTCTTCTCTGTGGGGTTTTTGGGAGTCCGTGATATTATTATGTTTAACACCCCTCTGTGTTATGGGGTGGTTGTCTTTATGTTCCTATTTGTTGTTATTAATTATGCCTTTTTTATGTTGTATTTGTGTCCTGTGCCATGTGTTATGTCATGTGCTGTTTGCATTTTGTACTCTTTCCTGTGCCTCCTTGTATTTACATTAAGTATGTTACATGGTTTTTGTAGTATTGTTTCATTCATTGGCACGTTTCTTGTATCATTATGTTGTTCTTTCCTTGTTGCCTGTTTTGTATTTTGGTTTTTTATATCAATAAAAAAATGCGTAATATGTAGGCACTTCCAAATACAGCAGTGTTTTAGCAAACGTGTCATTTTGACATAACGTGAAGAAAGCAGTTAACGTTGTTGTAGCCGGTGGATTCATAGCTGTTTGTTGCCCATTTGCAGTTGTGAAATAAACGTGTTGTCCATTTTCTTGTTTTCGAAACAAAAACCAAAAATACTAATGAAATATTTCAATTCAAATGCGGATCAATCGACACAGCTCAATTTCATCACCAATTGCACTGAAAAATAAGAACAGTTAAAAAAATGTAATGAAACACAATGAAAAAAGAAACAAATTAACTATACCCATGAAATGAACGGTATGGTAAACAATACAGCTAAATTCCAATGCAAATTCACACAAAATAATTAAAACAAAATGAAAATAAATCAAAATCTATGAAAATTCACCTTATCAATGCAATCGGAAACATTGAATTTGAATCGTAACATATCTTGTATAACGTATGTTGCTCTTACGTGCAACAGATGGCGCTGTTTTTAAAAAAATGCATGTTTTTACCTGTCACAGTGGTGGCATCTAAATAGTAGGTATATCAAAACACACACGTATTTGAAAGGAACGTAGTGTCAAAATTTCAAAGCAATCGGTGAAGAACTTTCGGAGATTACTGCGTGTGTTGCTCATACGTCCCACAGATGGCACTTTTTTTCAAAAAAGCATATTTTTTCCTGTCACAGGTGAGGCATGTATATAGTAGGTATATAAAAACACTCGCCTATTCGAATGCAATGTTGTGTCAAGATTTCAAAGCAATCGGTAAAGAGGTTTTGAAAATTTCCCTCGCTTGAAAAACACACGAAAAAGACAGCTTTTCAAAAAAAGCATGTTTTTCCCGTCACAGATGTGACATCTATATAGTACTGTATGTATATAAAAAACCCGCTCGGATGCGAATGGAATGTTGTGTGAAAATTTCAAGGCAATCGGTGAAGAACCTTCTGAGATTAGCGATTTTGAACAAACGAACATTTCCATTTTTACTTTCATAGATAAAAGAAAAATGAGTTAAGAGTATCCTCAAAAATTTGTATCGTCTCAAAAAATATGCCTCGCTAAGAGCTGAACATCAGCAAAAGCTCCAAAATTGTAAGAATTTTGCCTCAATGTTAAGAATCTTCACTAAGATAATTTGTTGCATCTTCATTTGAACCCTTGGTACTCACAACGCATATCAAGTCATCTTGAGACACTGTTGTATATGAGGAAGCTGAGGACTCATACCGAGCTCCTGGTTCTCATGAACAACAGTAGTGGATCATCTGTTGTTGATTATGAGGACAATGAAAATGGTTAAATTGAAGGATGCATTGCTTGCTATTAACATGTTCATAGATGAAAGGTTATATTATTCATAATTTTAAAGTCACCACCTTCCTTTAGACCAGTTACCCATTTTCTTGCTACAGTACTAGCCAATAAATATTGTTTTCACATTGCTGTAAATTCCTATGTATCCTGCTAAGGTAAACAAACACATTGCCAGACTTGTGGCTTTAGTGATCAAATAATTACAGTACAGTTACATCTTGCAATAATATCAAGCCATATAATATACAATACATATATACTGTTTAAGCACTTTCTATTCACTATAACAATAAGCAAACTGCATATGAACTAAAGCTAGAACAAACTGAAATTAAGACATTACACCGACCAATGTACTTGTTGTGTTGATTTAGGGGCGACGACGATCATGGGATCGGATGCGCCCAACCAATGTACTTGAGTCACAGCTAGTCTACCGGTCACCAAAACAATAACAGTCAAGCGAGCATCCATCCGGTACAACAATAACTCCGGCCAGGGACGATAGATAAAACACTTTTACTACACATGCCAAAGCTTTTACCATTCATTCATTCTTAAACTAATTGGAAAGCTTTTCTAGGTACTGTATAACATGTGCATAAAACCTGACTTGTTTTCGCAGCCTGGAGAGTTCGTTCACACCCTGGGAGATGCCCACGTGTATGCCAACCACAGCTCTGCTTTAGAAGAACAGCTGAAAAGAGAACCAAGACCTTTCCCAATGTTAAAGATAAAGAGAAATGTTAAGTCCATCAATGATTTCAAGTTTGAAGATTTTGAATTGGTTGGGTATAAGCCTCATCCAAAAATTCAAATGGAAATGGCAGTCTAATGTGAGTATTAAGTAGAAATATTTATAATTTTATTTTTATTGTTTCCAGCTCTTCAATGTTTTTACTGCCTTGTTTTCATGCATAATTTTGCAAGTGCCTTATCTTGACTTGAAACTTAAACACTTGCTTATGCTTATAAAAATAAGCCTCCTACTGAAATTTAGTAATATAAGCCCCTGGAATACATCATACTCTCAGCTACCCACAGCCAAAAACAAATGCGCGTACATACACATTCCCAGGAAGCGGCTGTTTAACTCAAGAAAGAGTTTGGGGAAGGGCAAGGACACCCCCCCTCTCCCTTCGGGCTCCCCCATAGCCCCAGCCAGAGGCCAGCCATGAGGGCCCCAGAGTAGATCTTCATTGTTTGCCCGATAACTGGTACAGATGCACATGGTCCAACAGACCAGGATCAGAGTGAGGTAATTGTTGTGAAAGTGAGGGCTTGGCATCCCCAGTGGGAAGGGACTGCTCAACTGTGTCTGCAGTGAAAGTGGATGGGGGCAACGCCAGAGTCAGCTGAGCTATGTTAACATAATAATAATAATAATAATAATAATAATAATTTATATTTACAATTTCAAGAAGGTTCAATGGGTTTGAGATTACATAAGATTGGTATTTGTACGCTAACACACACAGCGTTTCGGGCAGGTCCTTAACCTAACATATCAGGTAAGATGAAAAAGTAAATGGTAGCAAAATTTTATATCAACATATCACTTCTGTCAATTTATATTGTTATAACACTTATAACTGAGTGTTATATATGTCTTAAGTACTAATATTGGGGAAATGGGTAGTACAAGATACAGTGAGAATTTGAAGCACAAGGTAGGATACTATGAGGATGAAATTTTGGTACTTTTCTGTGGGAAGCCCCTTCGGCTCCCTGGAGCTATCGGGCTAATGTGTAATATATTAGACCGGGGCATTAGTCTATGGCGTTCAGGCCTAACAGGGACCACGAACAAGAACCTTGGCCCCTTCAGAGAGTTTGCAGGGACCAATGGCCCTGGGAAAACCTCCCCCCTGTGGTTGGAGGTTTTCCTTATCTGCCATCGACCGGGGTTAGGCACCCAGAAAGGTAGGCATACGAGGTAGGCAAAACAAACCCCACATGGTAAGAAAATGACAACTAAAAACCGAAAATAGAGGTAGAACTCCCTCCAGTCTAAAGGAAACAAGCAAATATCACACTCCTCTGCTGCGTCGCTCGTCCGCGCAGCCCTCCCCTCCCCTTCCCGATAGGGGGAGGAGGGATCGCTGTACCTCCACGCGCCAGCTATCCAGCACTCCAGTTTGTTAGCTAATGTGGTCTAGGGTGGACATCTCTGGCCTCGATTTCTAAGGCAGTTTTTTGCCTTCGTGGCGACCTCTGCAGTGTTGTTGTGTGTGCTGGCCAGGTGTTCATCAGTGCTGGGGCTGCATGCGCTTAGGGGCAGCCTTCCCTAGGCACCCTGTGAGTACTGCCCTTGTGTGTTAGGGTTCCTTCCCTGGTGGGTTAGGGATAACCATTTCCGTGGGGATTCTAGCTGCTCGGCATTTACCCCGCCCTTGGTGTTAGAAATTATCCAACCATTATACATCATTTTTGTATTATAATACATCATTGTTGTATTAACCACAAGTAGTTACTAAAAATTACTAACTTGTAAAATTAACCATAATCATGATTTTATAATGCGCAATATTCTGCCAAATCCTTCCTACTGCGTGTTCTGACAGGCAGCCACAAAAATATCTCCACATTTAGTTGAATCTAAACAGAGTCCAGTTAGTTGCTTTCCTTTACTAAGGATAATCGTTTATTCGCTTCGATGTCACTTTATTCGCTTAATGTCGCTTCAGTGGGTTTGACAATCAGGCTCCATTCAGACTGCTCCCCCGTAGTCCATTGCCTGAACCGAGTGGGTTCGATGCGATTCTTGGCTTTTTTGGGCTGGACGTTTTGGGTGGCTCGTCTGCTAAGTTCTCAGGGTTTGGCTCTCCTGGTCGTTCACATCCAGGGGGGTGGGGGTTGTCCAGCGTCTATGGATGGCCTGCCCCGTTCATTTCCATGTCCTCTGCATGGATGGTCGACGCCGGCTCATTCAGTTGGCTCTATCGAATGTACGGGCTCCCAGAAGTGGACCTCTTCGCTTCAGTGTGGTCGAGGCGTCTCCCGGTATAAGTGGCACCCTACCCCGACTGTGAGGCCGTCGGGATCGATGCTTTTCGGCATGACTGGTTGAGATGAGGTTACCTGTACCTCTTCACCAGTTCTGCTGTTACTCCAGGTTCTAGCTCACTTGGAGACTTACCAGGGAAGAGTAGTTCTTCTGGTTCCTTGGTGGCCAACCTAGCCTTGTTTTCAGGCGCTGCTTGCTCGATGTCTGAACATAGGGGTTTTCCCCTGGCTCCGCTTCTTTTAGATAATCGGTCTGGTCCATTACGTGGCTGGTTTGATCATCTCCTTGAGTCTTTGCATCTGGTATTTTTAACTCAGGGTCTATCACCATTTGTATGGTGATCAGGTGGCTACGTTGATGGTGTCCCATGTGTGTGCTTCGTCTCGGCGGCAGTATGAAGTTTCTTGGCGGTCCTTCCATTTCTTTTTGTCACTTCCTAGGTATACTGTACTTTGCTTTCTGTTCAGGTTGTCTTGTCCTTCCTTTCGTGGTTGTTTCAGGACCGTCATCTTATGCTGTATACTGTCGCCTCACGTCGTGCGCCGCTGGCGGAACCCCTGAAGCTTGCTTTCGGTATTGATGTTACTTCTGTGCCATTTTGCAAGCTGTGTCCTGCATTGTTTCACCTCCAGCCTGCTCATGCATCACTTGAGCCATCCTGGTCCTTGGATTGGGTGCTCTTTTTATCTCTCCTCTCCTCGGTTTGTTGTAGCCCCTTCAGTTCTGGATTGTTTCTCCAAGGCTCTTTTCTTGTTGGCATTGGCTTCTGTGGGTTGGGTCAGGGAGCTTCATGCTCTCCTCTGGTGCAGGGGTTTATGCTCTTTTGATCCTGGTGATAGGTTTGTTTGGTTGCAGCCGTCTCCTTCTTTTCTGGTGAAGAATGAGACTGCTGCTTTCTGGAGGGGTCCTTGGGTTGTTGATGCTTTGTTGGCTAGTCCAGGAGTGCATCATGTGTTGTCTGATTGCGGCTCTCTGCTGTTATTTGCGTGCCACTGCCTGTGTGACCGGGGGATGCGCTTTGGGTTTATCCGGTTTCCCTTCTTCCCTGTTCCCAGGTTCGTGTCTTCCAGGTCGCCCGCAGGGTTATTCAGTCCAGCCAGCCTGCGGTCTATCCCCGTGTCCATGACATTCGTAAGTTTTCTGCGCTTGCTACTGTTTTTGGTAACTTGTCTTGGGCTGACATTTGGGCACAGGGTTTTTGGCGCTCGAACAGGGTCATGGCTGTGCGTTACCTGGTAAATGTTCCTAGGCCTAGTTGGGCTTGTGTCACTTTGGGTCGGCGGTTGCAGCCAGTTGTCTCAACTTTGTGTTGAGGGGCGAGCAACGACCGCCTCCCGGATAAATCCCACTTGTTTTCATCTTTTGGTAAGTAGCTCAAGGGATCCGTAAGGGCTTCCCCCAGAAAACCAGCATTGAATGTAATGAAACACCATTTTCTGGGTGAGACTCGAAGGCTCCACGGCAACCCTCCCTCCGGTCGGCATTTTTTTGCGTGTTTGTGATATCCAGCCTCAGAACTGGGGTTTTGGGTAGCCGGCACGAGGGGTCTGGGGCTACTCCTTCAACCACCCGGAGAGGGGGGAGCTGAGCAGATGATGGCACGGCAATGTGGTGACGTCATGCTCGTTTGCTTGTTTTTGTTTGGGGAGTTCTGTCCACTATTTCGGCTCGCAGTAGCAATTTCTTAACCAGATTAGGGATTTGTTTTGGGATGCTTACCTTTCAGGGTGCCTGGCTAGGTCGATGGCATTTATTACTATTAACATCTTTATTGGCAAAATTAATTACAATTTTGCCTAATCTGAGGATTTTGATAGTCTTATTAAAGTGAGGATAATGCTGGTATTCACTGTCACGCAGGACAGAGGGTCATACATAAGACAATAGGTCTAAACTGTAGGCTGAAGCACATATATATCATGGTTACAATCAATGTTTTAATGTATGGATATGTGAAAACTTTCTATTGTGCACTGCCACACAAGGGCAGGGATGGGTTCATAAGTGATGCAGCTTAGAAGTAATATAAAATAAAAATTGTTCTTGATTCTTTAAAATGGACAAGCAAGTTTTGGGTAAATTGTTAGGATGTCGTCCAGAACACCTGAGTCAATAAAATAGTTGCACATTTGGTGGTACAAGAGGCCAGGAGGTCTAAAGTCCTTTACGGTTTCACATTCATCAATATAGTGTTCTAGTGAATGCATTAAAGGTTTATCACAGAGTTTACAATCTGAGTATTCTGGTAGTGGCTCAGCCTCACTAACCTGCCCGATGTGTCTATAGCCAAGGCGAATTCGCGCAATGACTACATCACATTGCCTGGTTCGGTTACTGTGCTGACCATACAAATACCTATTACTGTATTACAAAACTTGTCATAACTTTTAATACTGCAGCTTTCAGGTCTCTGGGCATTTCTTAGTTCTTCTAAATCTGAATTAATTTCTTTAATTTGTATGTTTCTAATAACTGCATTAGATAGTCCAAAGTCATAATCAATGTTTTCTTTCCTGCAAGCCTCATTGGCCAATCGATCTACAAAGTCATGTTTTCCAACTCCAACATGGGATGGGATCCACACAAATTTTATACAAGAGTTATTATCATTGGCAAAAATTACATTCCATTTAATATTACAAGCTACTTCCGACATACATTGTGATGGGTTATTTAAGGACTGCAGAGCACTTTTAGAGTCACAGAAAATAACTCCACCACCATTGAGCTTAAGGTATTCAGTGGCTAGATAAATGCCCAATAGCTCGGTCTGTGTCGTGCTTGCCCAGTTGTTCAATCTCTGTATACTAGTCATGATCATTTCATTCCCTTTATATACTGCACATGCACAACCTGTTCTGCCAGTGCCTAACTGCACAGAGCCATCAGTAAAGGCGTAGGATTCAGTCGGTTTGAGAATTTGAAGATGACTGTCAATAGCTTCTAATGTTATACTTCTCAATATGTCAGTATTATACATTTGTTTTACACTGATGGGGGTATAATGCAGAGAGACCTCCACATCTTTCCAAGGGGGAATATAGTGAACAGTTTTATCAGATTTAAGAGACACACATTCAGTTTCTGAAGATTATAGGCACAACTACTAAGCCACACACTGTAGGGAGCTTTTTGCGGTGGATTGAGGGAACAGTCAGAATTGTTTAGAATGGATCTCAATTTAATTTGAATAGAGCTGGAGGGACCATTATTTTTCAAAGTTTTGGCGCAAAACATGGTACTAAGTAGAACTATTCTTTCGTAAATGGAAGGCAAGTTTAGTTCCTTTCTCATGTTAACAATTCTGACAGTTCTAGGACAACCCAGGATGATGCGCATGGCATCATTCTGTACTACATCTAGGCCTTGTAATTGTTTAGGAGAAAAATTAAGAAGATGCAAGGCATAATAATCAACAACAGATCGTATAAAGGCAATATAAAAACTACGAGCATATTTTATGTTAATGCCAAATCCTTTGCCAACAAGAGTTTTGAGAGGTTTAAGACGCTCAACTAGTTTTTTGCGCAGGTTGCTGACGAGATTTGTATCATTAACCTCGACTCCAAGATATTTACAAGACTCTCACGTCTCCAAGGGCACTCCAATAATAGTATAGTTAACATGAAGAGAATGGGGAATAAGAACCCTTGTTTTATCAACAGAGATTATGAGGCCACATTCTACTACTTTCTTGGAGAATTCATCAAGTAACACTTGTAGCCTTGGTTTACTGTGTGCCATAATACAAATATCATCAGCATAACATATAACAGTTTCCGTAGGTTGTACAGGTATGTCATGGATAAGTTTGTGCATAAGTATATTGAAGAGCATAGGACTTAGGACACCACATTGAGGTGTTCCTAGTTTGAATGCATCTGCTCTTGTACTTTTAACTCCTTTAAATAGGACACTAGCACGCCTGTTGGATAGGTAGCTCTTTATCCAACTCAGAAGATTACCTTTGATTCCAAATTCAGCAAGTTGCTCTAATATTATTTCGCCATTCGCTACATCGAAAGCTGACTTTAGGTCAATAAAGGCTGCCTGTGTCCCATCCTGGGAGTTTACAAAATATTCAGCAAAGCATGTTTGTCTGCTACACTTGGGCATGAACCCATATAGGTTTGGGGCCAGTTTTTCTTTGACCTGAAACATGACACGATTGAGAACAATTCTTTCCAAGACTTTACACATACAAGATGTAAGGGAAATGGGTCTGAATCTTTGAGAGTTAGGCTTAGGAGTTGGTACTATGAGACCTTGTGTCCATTACTTTGGCAAGATACCTTGCGAGAGACTCATTTGATAGAGGTCAAGCAGAGGGTGGCTAGGGACATCATTCAGTAAGCTCAAGGTGTTATAAGTTATACCATCCTCACCAGGGGCAGTTTGTTTAGGTTTCCCTAATGCTGATGTCAATTCAAAGGGGGGTTATAGCAAACTGATCTGTTAAATCTGGTGAGGAACGTGCTATTTCAATATTAAAGTTTCTGTTAATGTTGGTATTATTTAAATGCTGCTGTATATCTGGGGGTAAGAAAGAAATTTGTGAGGCACTAGATCATTGAGCTAAGAGCATGTCAGCATATTCTGCAGGAGTATGATGAAGCTGAACTGGGGCTGAAGGTTTGGTAATGTTTTTAATTTTGTTCCACATTTCCGATAATGTTCTGGTTCTATTGATACCTTGTAGGAATTGTTCCCAATATGTGTTCTTAACTTGACCCTAAGCTCGCGAAAATCTCTGTTGGCATTAAGGAATGCAAGTAAATTGTCAGGTGTTTTGTCTCGTTTATAAGAGTCAGCAAGCTGAAGCACTTTAGCTCGCTCTGCAATAATAATAGGATCCTCTGTCCATGAGGAAGAACGAGTGTTCTTTTTTCTTGATTTAACCCAGGTATCATAATAACTGGTAATGATACTGACAAGATCATTGTAAAAGTGGTCCACTGATACAGGTGTATACCCAGTGTACCAATTATGTACATAAGCCTTAAAGTGCTGTTTAAGATTGTCTGGAATGTTAATTTTAACCCTAGGATGAGGATTGGACCTAATATCCGCCACATTGTATTCACAATATATTGCAAAATGATCACTTACTAGCTCTGGGTTGAGCTTAACGTTGACGTTGCTATCTGCTAGGCTGTATCCAATCACATAATCCAGTCTACCCCCCCCAATAAATGGGTCTGTTTATCAGTATCATACACAGTAATATTATGATCAGTAAGGTATTTCAAGAAGACCCTTCCATTATTGTTACACTGAACATCACCAAGAGCAGTGTGACGAGCATTAAAGTCACCCATACATAACATAGCTGTGTTACCTGTAGGTTTCGGTAGCAGGTCTGCTTTAAGTACACTACATCGTCCATATATGTTATACAGTAGGAAATGGCTATTTGCAGTTTGTAATTTGAATTTTTGGTAATGTATACTATCACTCCTGTGATTTTTAATTAGTTTACAGATTAATCCACTCTTAACATACGTGAGTAAACCAGTTCCAATATCGTTGGTGTATGCTATATACCCATGGCAGACATAGAATGCTTCCATCCATATGGAGGTTTCTATAGGCCATTCATTGCTCCTCGTGCCTCTGAGGGGGCCAGGTTCTGGCTCGTGGTCCTCGGTAGGCCTAAGAACTCTATTCACACTGACTGATGTCAAAGTCTAACATATCCATATCAATCTGGATTAGCTTTGGGGAGCCTCAAAGTCTCGCCCAAAAAATGGCATTTCGTTACATACAACGCTGGTTTTTTTACCGAGATATAAGAAAATAAATGCACTGGCTATTAGGTAAAGTGCACTTTGTCTAAGTTTAGTACCATAATAC
This sequence comes from Procambarus clarkii, assembly GCF_040958095.1. Taxonomy (NCBI): domain Eukaryota; kingdom Metazoa; phylum Arthropoda; class Malacostraca; order Decapoda; family Cambaridae; genus Procambarus; species Procambarus clarkii. The sequence goes on along the minus strand of NC_091228.1, from coordinate 22,784,660 downwards.
AGTTCTGTCTCTTAGGTAGGACATAATATGCATATCTGTAATAGTTATATACAGTAAAGTATGAAAAAATTGTGTAAACCTGTTTTTATACGATACTGTAATACGTTCATTAAAAACTTAGGCTCTTAATATGCATAGTAGTATATCTGATTTATTGTTGGCATGAATCCATAAGTTGAATAAATAAATTTTGTGCATATTCCCGCAGGTAGCGTGTGACTGTTGTGCGGCAGGAGTGTGAGACATAGCAGTGTGTCATTAGTGTATATTACGAGAATTGTGAGCAGACATTACCTTCATGCATGATTATAACAGTTGTGTGTGGACCTTGTCTTCACACTCAACACTTGGACCAGCAGCACCTGTGTGGACCTTGCCTTCACACTCTACACTTGGACCAGCAGCACCTGTGTGTGGACCTTGTCTTCACACTCAACACTTGGACCAGCAGCACCTGTGTGTGGACCTTGTCTTCACACTCAACACTTGGACCAGCAGCACCTGTGTGGACCTTGCCTTCACACTCTACACTTGGACCAGCAGCACCTGTGTGTGGACCTTGCCTTCACACTCTACACTTGGACCAGCAGCACCTGTGTGTGGACCTTGCCTTCACACTCTACACATGGACCAGCAGCACCTGTGTGTGGACCTTGCCTTCACACTCTACACTTGGACCAGCAGCACCTGTGTGTGGACCTTGCCTTCACACTCTACACATGGACCAGCAGCACCTGTGTGGACCTTGCCTTCACACTCAACACTTGGACCAGCAGCACCTGTGTGGACCTTGCCTTCACACTCTACACATGGACCAGCAGCACCTGTGTGGCCCTTGCCTTCACACTCAACACATGGACCAGCAGCACCTGTGTGGACCTTGCCTTCACACTCAACACTTGGACCAGCAGCACCTGTGTGGACCTTGTCTTCACACTCAACACTTGGACCAGCAGCACCTGTGTGTGGACCTTGTCTTCACACTCAACACTTGGACCAGCAGCACCTGTGTGGACCTTGCCTTCACACTCGACACTTGGACCAGCAGCACCTGTGTGTGGACCTTGCCCTCACACTCAACACTTGAACCAGCAGCACCTGTGTGTGGACCTTGCCCTCACACTCAACACTTGGACCAGCAGCACCTGTGTGTGGACCTTGCCCTCACACTCTACACTTGGACCAGCAGCACCTGTGTGTGGACCTTGTCTTCACACTCAACACTTGGACCAGCAGCACCTGTGTGTGGACCTTGTCTTCACACTCAACACTTGGACCAGCAGCACCTGTGTGTGGACCTTGTCTTCACACTCAACACTTGGACCAGCAGCACCTGTGTGGCCCTTGCCTTCACACTCAACACATGGACCAGCAGCACCTGTGTGGACCTTGCCTTCACACTCTACACTTGGACCAGCAGCACCTGTGTGGACCTTGCCTTCACACTCGACACTTGGACCAGCAGCACCTGTGTGTGGACCTTGTCTTCACACTCAACACTTGGACCAGCAGCACCTGTGTGGACCTTGCCTTCACACTCTACACATGGACCAGCAGCACCTGTGTGGACCTTGCCTTCACACTCTACACTTGGACCAGCAGCACCTGTGTGGACCTTGCCTTCACACTCGACACTTGGACCAGCAGCACCTGTGTGTGGACCTTGCCTTCACACTCTACACATGGACCAGCAGCACCTGTGTGGACCTTGCCTTCACACTCTACACTTGGACCAGCAGCACTTGTGTGTGGACCTTGTCTTCACACTCTACACTTGGACCAGCAGCACTTGTGTGTGGACCTTGCCTTCACACTCTACACTTGGACCAGCAGCACTTGTGTGTGGACCTTGCCTTCACACTCTACACTTGGACCAGCAGCACCTGTGTGGACCTTGCCTTCACACTCTACACTTGGACCAGCAGCACTTGTGTGTGGACCTTGCCTTCACACTCAACACTTGGACCAGCAGCACCTGTGTGGACCTTGCCTTCACACTCTACACTTGGACCAGCAGCACTTGTGTGTGGACCTTGCCTTCACACTCGACACTTGGACCAGCAGCACTTGTGTGTGGACCTTGTCTTCACACTCAACACATGGACCAGCAGCACCTGTGTGGACCTTGTCTTCACACTCAACACATGGACCAGCAGCACCTGTGTGGACCTTGTCTTCACACTCAACACATGGACCAGCAGCACCTGTGTGGACCTTGCCCTCACACTCAACACTTGGACCAGCAGCACCTGTGTGGACCTTGTCTTCACACTCAACACATGGACCAGCAGCACCTGTGTGGACCTTGTCTTCACACTCAACACTTGGACCAGCAGCACCTGTGTGTGGACCTTGTCTTCACACTCAACACTTGGACCAGCAGCACCTGTGTGGACCTTGCCTTCACACTCGACACTTGGACCAGCAGCACCTGTGTGTGGACCTTGCCCTCACACTCAACACTTGAACCAGCAGCACCTGTGTGTGGACCTTGCCCTCACACTCAACACTTGGACCAGCAGCACCTGTGTGTGGACCTTGCCCTCACACTCTACACTTGGACCAGCAGCACCTGTGTGTGGACCTTGTCTTCACACTCAACACTTGGACCAGCAGCACCTGTGTGTGGACCTTGTCTTCACACTAGACACTTGGACCAGCAGCACTTGTGTGTGGACCTTGCCCTCACACTCAACACTTGGACCAGCAGCACCTGTGTGGACCTTGCCTTCACACTCAACACTTGGACCAGCAATGTATGTGTTCTCACGTAGTTGTGCTTGCGGGGGTTGAGCTGTGGCTCTTTGGTCCTGCATTTCAACTATCAATCATCTGGTATACAGATTCTAGAGCCTACTGGGCTCTTATCAAATCTACACTTGAAGCTGTGTATGGAGTCTTCGTCCACCATATTACTGCCTTATGCATTCCATTTGTTAACTACTCTGACACTGACAATATTCTTTCTAATGTTTCTGTGGCTCATTTGGGTACTAAGTTTCCACCTGTGTCCCCTTGTTTATGTTCCATCAATGCTAAATAATTTGTCTTTGTCCATCCTCTGAATTCCTCTGAGAATTTTGTAGGTGGTGATCATATCTCCCCTTACTCTTCTGTCTTCTAGGGACGTGAGGTTTAGCTTCCATAGTCTTTCCTCGTAGCTCATACCTCTCAGTTCTCGGGACTAGTCTGGTGATATACCTCTGAATCTTCTTTAACTCTGTCTTGTGTTTAACTATGTATGGACTCCAAGCTGGAGCTGCATACTCCAGGATTTGTCAGACATAAGTGGTATACAAGGTTCTGAATTATTCCTTACACAGGGTTTCTAAAGACAGTTTTTATGTGTGTAATTATATTAAGTGTATAAATTAAGTGTAGTGTGTAATTACCTAAGTGCAGGATGAGAGCTATGCTCGTGGTGATCGTCTTCCCCATACTCTTTGTTAAATAATGCTTTGAAACTACTGATGGTTTTGGCCTCCATCACCTTTTCACTTAATTTGTTCTGTCTATCACTCAGCAAAAGAAAACTTTGATATTTTTTTGGCACCTTTGTTTCCTTAGCTTGAATCTGTCCTCTTGTTCTTGAAGTTGCTAGTTTCAGGAATTCCTCTTTGTTAATTTGGGCGATTCCTGTTATTATTTTGTAAGTGGTGATAATATCACCTTTCCTTTTACTTTCTAGCTTTTGTATATATAACACCTCTAGCCTCTGACTCGTAACTCTTGTTTTTCAGTTCCTAAAGCCATTTTGTAGCATGCCCTTGCACCTTTCCCAGTTTATTGATGTGCTTCTTGAGATATGGGCATCAAACAACATCAGACCAATTTTGGTCTGATGTCATGAACAGTTTCTTTAGTAAACTGTGTGTTTAATAATCTGTGTTTAGTAAACTCTTCTTCTTTGTGTTTGTATGTGTGTGTACCTCGGCTAGTTGTGCTTGCAGGGGGTTGAGCTTTGGTTCTTTGGTCCTGCCTCTCGACTGTCAATCAACTGGTAATTATGAAACGTTTGGTAACCGACCTCGCTGCCGCTACTGTAATGTTAGTAAGGGAAACCGTTGCTACCATGGCACTACTAATGGAATACCACTGATATCATGAAAGGGTAGCCCCAGCTACCCTTGTACTCCCGGGTGTTCGACCACCGAGGGCCACATGTACAATGAGCACTATGGCTAACACCCATAACCCGACAAACATTAAGTTGTAGGTTACCCAACTTAATTATTAAGACTGCCACCTCTTCTCCTAATATGGGGAATGAACCAATTGACTCAGGAGAAGCAGAATCAATTAACATATACTACCAGGAAATTGGAATTTAATTACTGGGAAGGGTGGATGGAATTCCTTTAAACTGCTTACTCATGTCAAGGGGAATTTTTAAAGAAAAGGCCTGGAAAATTACAGGGTATGTACTACGTCAGTTCGGGAATCTATGATTCAGTTAGTCATTCTATTAAGGGAAAATATGAAATAAACAGAACACTTATATGAATTTTATTAATCAAAAATGCCCCTTGAGTACATCCTAATTAAATAATTCCTATCTTTTGAGGCAATGGGAATAGACACACCAACCATACATAACTCACAGAGCACTTTACCATTCTTCCTGCAATGTCCAGCCAAGATATTGTGGCCTTCTTGGTGTGATCCACCTTGCTCTCAGCACTACCCAAATTCAGTGTGTGTTCCGCAACCTACAGGTCAAGATTGGCTCCACCTACTAAGGCATCTCTGTCCTCGCCCCCTCCCTTTTCAGCCCGTTGTCATCGTGAGGGGGCTTGGTGGACGGCTGCCGGGGTGTGATGCTCCATGGGTCAGTCTTCTATATTTTTTAAGCCTAATGCTCTTGCTACTGTCCTCACTAATTTTGCTGGAAGCTATTTCCTCTTCCTTATATTTAATTTTTCCACCCCCTCTTCTCCTTTTTAATTGTCATTTCCCGCCAACTTTTTGCCATTCTTGATTATTCTTTCAGACATCTTCTGTTTTGACGCCTGGGTGTTTGGGAATGCGCGCACTCTCACCTGTAGAACTATGGTACCCGACATTTCGAGCGAGGGGGAACGCTTTTATTGTCAATCCTCTCCTTCGCTGCTGAACCCGATCTCGATGAACTGATGGTTCTTAACCCTTAGATGCTAAGCATAAGGGGTTAAAACCCCAAAAATATTTGAATTATGTGAAAATTACTTAGTTAAACAAATCTCATCTTATTGGTTTCAGCATCGTGAAAGTTTCATCCCAATATTTTCAGAAATGGATTTTAGACAAAGTTTTTAAAAAGAAGAACGTTTTGTTAAGGAAAACGGCGCCAATTAACTGGAACTAAGGGATAATGCAGCAATAGAGAGATGCAAGCACCTGTCCGACGCACAAAGTAGAATAGTAGTAGTAAGAAGTGTCCACAAAGTGGATATGCAGCTGGTGCCTTTATAGCATTGCTGAGTAATACATAATACCACAAATAATAATGAGTAAGTATGTTGTTATGCTCTATTTTGTTATATATCATAAATACAGTGCCCAATGTTAATATGTCACTTTCACAAATGTCCAACAAATTTTTTTTTTTTGGGGGGGAGGCAAGTTTTTGTTATTTTTTAGTTCTTTTTTTTCTCCTTTATCTGATTTTGTTGTAACGTCTACATCCTGGAGAGTGCATACCTGTCCCTAACTTTGTGAAGAAAAAATGAAATTGGTCAACAAATAACTCATCACAACTGCCAGAACTTGGGACTGAATTTTGGTTGATTTTTTCACAGATTTCAAACTATTTTCTTTGTCTCTTGAGGTTATTTTGATGATTAGGGACCAGATTAGGGCTTTATCACTTATATGAAGTATGCATATATATCCCCTAAATCATTATAATTATTCCTATATTTTGTTTATTTGGGGGTTATATTTTCTTGACTTTATTTCAACACTATACTTTCACATATTCGAGTATGAATGCCAAACAAAGTTTATTAAAACATACAAGGAAATTAATTACTGTAATTAGAACTACCTTATGCATTGTTGATAACTTCAACTTCATTTATCTTTTAAAACTAGAATTTCAACTTTGAGCAGCATAAACAAATCCAGTTTTTGACCGATTCTCACCATTTTTACATGTGATTCTCACCATTTTTACATGTAGTGTGCACAGCTGGCCGTCCTACAATCCCTCTCGAATGGATTTTTCATAAACCCTAAAAGTTTGGAATTATGATTTTTTTTTCTAAATTTGGCGCATATTTCAAATGCCATATTGACTTTTTTTTACAGTAAACTATACTGAAAACCTATATTCTAAATCTATGAAAATGAAGATCATATGCTATTCTAAGAGCGTAATAACACCAAATGAACAATTGGTGATATTTTATATTTTTGCTGCTGATTTAAAAACCTCAAGTTTTCAATATTCATTTTTATAATTTTTTTGATTTTCTTGTTTTTCAAGTTATGTTGGTGATCATTTAGACAAAGTTGGAGCATTTGCTAGTAGATTATGTACAAAAACTTTGAAAGCATTTGAGAAGGTTTGAGAAACCTAACTTAAGCCATACAAACATGTATGATTTGTAGCCTTTAAGGGTTAAGGTGGTGACTGCGGGGTTTATATTCACGATGCACTTGAGTGGATGCCCCTGGGGGGGCCCCATCTTGTTGGGTGTCCGATCCTCTAATTGTGGCTCCATGATGGGTATGGGGCTTTAACTGCTGCCACCATTGTAACGGGGGGCCCAGCCTTTAACCTCATCGACTTGGTTAAATGCTGGTCGTTGAACAAATCCCCGGGGTGTGATGTGCTCTCAGACGCAGGTTTGAATCCTCGTCATGGCCCTTGTGGATTTGTTCATTTAATGCATCACATTATTGTGATTTATGTGTGTAATGCTGGTCATTATTAAGTAATCCTACAGACCAGAGTTCTGCTGTGTAACCTTCAGTTCAACTCCTCGAGATCTAAAACGTTTGATCGTTTAGATATCACGACCCGAGGACACCGTACTCTTCTATGCTACACTGCTAACCTCTGAGATGCTGCCGCCACCACCTGCTACTTCCACCCACTGGGTAATTCCCCCCAATTGATGGTGAAGCAGGATACCGTCAATTAGGCATAATCCCCGAGAATGGATCCCCAGTTATCCAAAAAGGAGGGATAAGATTTACGTTGTGTGGATTAAATCAAAGTACAAAGGGATTATATGTGATATGAAATAAATGCTTGCTGGCTTGCAGAGGATGCCTAGTCTGAAGCATGGGGTCTTAAGACCAACAACCGAATGTAAAATAACCATTGGGAGGGGGGGGGGGGAATTCCACTAAACACCATAAATTCTTAACAAGATTTATTAAACAAAGATTATCAAAGAAAATATAGACACGCCCGATCTGAACACTTCCTAACTGAATATAATTTAACTGAAATTCTTCCTAAAATAGAAGCAATGAATACAAAAATAATGTGGAATCTACAACTGCCCTTACATCAGAACACAGATCATTTACCTTAAATACCCCAGCCAGGCCAGTTGTTCAGCCTTGCCTCTGGAGATGTATTATTAACCCCCAGGATGTCTCGACCCACTGACCTTAACCTGCTCTCTCAAGCTGAGAGACTGACCTAGACTTAGTTGCCAAATTAATCTAAGATGATTACTAACTAAAATCCTGTACTTGTCACTGAAGGTGGCTTATTATTTCAAAACAATTGGAAAATTACCTAGATACTTGAGCCAGGCTATCCGTGTTGAGTGCTCTAAGGCCCTTGCCCTCCTTCGGGTATTGTCCCATACTGTACTTCTTGGGGAGTGGATAGGCGCGCACTCCTTGCTTTACATTCCTCTCTCGTCCTGTCTAAGCTCGATTATGGTTGCCCTGCTTACTCGTCTGCTTCTCCTACTCTTCGCCGTCTTGATGCTTTGCACCATACTGGTGCCTTTCATTCGACTCCCATCCTCAGCTTGTATGTAGACACTGGCTTCCTGTCTCTCTAGGACCGCCGTGATCACTACTGTCTTCGCTATCTTGTACGATCCTTGCTACATCCTTCCTCTCGCCTCTGTCGTGCTTTAACTTTTACCCCTCCTGCGGTTCCTGTTCCTCTTCCCCACCTCCCTCTTTCTGTCCGGTTATCTCGTTTACAGGATTCTCTTTCCATTCGTATTTCTAATATTTCTCCTCGTGTTGTTCCTTCTTTGCCCCCCGTGGAGAGTCCCTCTTCCGCAGTTTTGTACTTCCTTGACCCGCATCATTAAAGCTTTTACCCCTCCTACGGTTCTAAAATGCCTTTTCCTTGAGCACTTTTCTTCTCCCTTGCACTCCGTTTCCGTTTTCACTGATGGGTCTAAGTCTGCGGACGGTGTTGGCTTCTCTGTTGTTTTTCCTGATCACACTTATATGTGTCGCTTACCTCCGGAGACTAGCATCTTCACAGCAGAGCTTTATGCTATTCGTCTCCTGCTCTCTCGTTGTCAATCTTAGTTTGTATTTGTTGTTGTCTCTCGTAGTGCCCTCATGGCTCTCGGGTCCTTTAATCCGGTTCATCCAGTGGTTGTCGAGATCCAGCATTGGCTGTTTCTTGTTCACAGTAAATTTAAGTCGGTTGAGTTTTGTTGGGTTCCCAGCCATATTGGTGTCTCTTTAAATGAGCGTGCGGATGCTGCAGCCAGGGAAGCTGTCCGCTCTTGTCCCATCTCTCGTAAAGGTATTCCTTATTCTGACTTTTACCCGGTTATCCATTCCTCCATCCTTACCCGTTGGCAGGCTTGTTGGTCGTCTGTTACTGGTAACAAACTACGTTCTCTTAAAGGTTGTGTGTCCTCGTGGCCGTCCTCCTACCACAATAACCGGCGATGGGAAATGGCTCTGGCAAGGTTGCGTATTGGCCATACTCGCTTAAGTCATGGTCACTTGATGGAGAGCCGCCCTGCTCCTTATTGTCCTAATTGCATTGTCCCTCTTACGGTCGTGCATATTCTTGTTGAATGTCCTGACTTCCGGGACGAGCGTGTGTCTTGTTTTCCGATCGTCATCCGCGGTCGCTTGTCTCTTGATAGTATTCTTGGTGACTCGGATACTTTTGATATCGTTCGCCTTATGCGTTTCTGTTTTCGTATTGGCGTCCTTGGTGATATTTAGCGCCCTCTGTTTTTCCCGCACATTTGATGGTGCTACATAACTTTCCCGGTTTGGTGCCTTCTTTTTGATACTGTAATTACTTACTTGAGCCAGGCTAATTACAATATTCAATAGCCCTTGAATTTCACTGATTTACATGAATTAACAAGCAAGCTGGTAGGTACATATTTTCCAAGTAACGAGATACCATATTGTTACTGAAGTCAAATGCTTCTTTGACAACATGCGAGGCTTATTCTTTATTCTCAACTAGTTGTACCCGGCCACAGCAACCTTCCCCGGTCTACCAGTCCTCTGCACCATTCTTCCCTTCCCCATCCTCTCGTCCTCCCCCATCATTCCCCCCAACCCCGTTCCTCTGTCCTCTCCACCATCCCCCCACTCCTCCGTCCCCTCGTCGTCCTAACCATTCCCCACACCGTCGTCTCGCCATCTCCCACTCCCCCGTCCCCTCGTCCTGCCTACCATTCCCCCCTTTCCCCTAGTCCTCCCCACAATTACCCCCCTCCCATGTCTCGTCCTCCCCACCATCCCCCACTCCCGTCCCCTCGTCCTAACCATCCCCCACTCTCATACCTTGAGGTTACCTTGAGGTGCTTCCGGGGCTTAGCGTCCCCGCGGCCCGGTCGTCGACCAGGCCTCCTGGTTGCCGGACTGATCAACCAGGCTGTTGGACGCGGCTGCTCGCAGCCTGACGTACGAGTCACAGCCTGGTTGATCAGGTATCCTTTGGAGGTGCTTATCCAGTTCTCTCTTGAACACTGTGAGGGGTCGGCCAGTTATGCCCCTTATGTGTAGTGGAAGCGTGTTGAACAGTCTCGGACCTCTGATGTTGATAGAGTTCTCTCTCAGAGTACCAGTTGCACCTCTGTTTTTCAACGGGGGTATTCTGCACATCCTGCCATGTCTTCTGGTCTCATGTGATGTTATTTCTGTGTGCAGGTTTGGGACCAGCCCCTCTAATATTTTCCACGTGTAAATTATTATGTACCTCTCCCGCCTGCGCTCAAGGGAGTACAGTTTTAGGCTCTTTAGTCGGTCCCAATAGTTTAGGTGTTTTACTGAGTGGATTCTAGCAGTAAAGGATCTCTGCACGCTCTCCAGGTCAGTAATTTCTCCAGCTTTGAAAGGTGCTGTCATTGTGCAGCAGTACTCCACTCTAGTGAGCACAAGCGTTTTGAAAAGTATCATCATCGGTATAGCATCTCTAGTGTGAAAGTTCTTGTTATCCAACCTGTCATTTTCCTTGCAGTTGTGACGGCTACTTTATTGTGTTCTTTAGAGGTAAGGTCTTCCGACATGAGTACACCCAGATCCTTTACATTGCCTTTTCGTTCTATGTTATGATTTGCCTGAGTTTTGTACGTGGTTTCCGTTTTTATATTTTCATTTTTTCCATAGCGCATGAGCTGGAACTTATCTTCGTTAAACACCATATTATTTTCTGTAGCCCATAGAAAGACCTGATCTACATCTGACTGGAGGTTCGCCGTGTCCTCTATGTTGCCTACTCTCATGAAGATCCTAGTGTCATCTGCAAAGGATGATACAGATCATCCCCTCGTCCTCCCCACCATTCCCCACTCCCTCGTCTGATGCCTTCCCAAATGATCTGATGTTCCCATCACTGAAATATAAGAAAAAGTTAAAAAAAAATGAAATAAAAAGTAAAAAAAATAAAAAATTAAAATATACAGTACTCACGAAATGAACGATACAGTAAAAAAAACAGCTCAATTCCAATGCAATGTCACATAAAATAATTAAATGAAAATAAATAAAATTTATGAAAATTAAATTTGTCGTTGCAATCGGAAACATTGAAATGGAATCGTAACATTTAGGGTAGCGTGAATTGCTTTTATGTGCAACAGATGGCGCTGTTTCTTAAAAAAAAAGAATATTTCTACCTGTCACGGGTGTGGCATCTATACTTATGAAATGAACGTAACGGTAAACAACGCAGCTCAATTGCAACGCAATGTCACACAAAATAATTAAATCAAAATTAAAATAAATAGTAATCTATGAAAATTCAATTTATCAATGCAATCGGAAACATTGAAATGGAATCGTAATATTTAGTATAGTGTGTGTGTTGTTATTACATGCAACAGATGGTGTTTTTTTTTTTTTAAAGCATGTTTTTACCAGTCACAGATGTGGCATCTATGTAGTAGGTATATAAAAACATGCGCGAATTTGAATGGAACGTTGTGTCAAAATTTCAAAGCAATTGGTAAAGAACTTTCGGAGGTTTTAGCGTGAGTTGCTCTTACGTCCAACAGATGGCGCTGTTTTTCAAAAAAGGCATGTTTTTTCTTGTCGCAGGCGAGGCATGCATATAGTAGGTATATAAAAACGCGCCATTTGAATGCCACGTGTCAAAATTTCAAAGCAATCTGTAAAGAGGTTTTGAAGATTTCTCACATGAAAAATACGTTTTTTTTTTTTAAATCGTGTTTTTTCCCCCATCACAAGCATGACATTTATATAATATGTATATAATCTATATAATATGTATATAATCTATATAATATGTATATAATCTATATAATATGTATATAAAAACCCGCGCGGATGCAACGATGTGTGAAAATTTCCAAGCAATCGGTGAAGAACTTTCGGAGTTTAGCGATTATGAACAAATGAACATATCCATTTTTATTTATATAGATTGACGTTAATTTATTCTAAATACTTCACAAAAGAGGTTATTAATTACAGTTATCTTGAGATGATTTCGGGGTTTAGTGTCTGCGTGGCCCGGTCCTCGACCAGGCCTCCACCCCCAGGAAGCAGCCCGTGACAGCTAAGTAACTCCCAGGTACGTATTTACTGCTAGGTAACAGGGGCCTCAGGGTGAAAGAAACTCTGCCCATTGTTTCTCGCCGGCGCCCGGGATCGAACCCTGGACTACAGGATCACGCGTCCAGTATTCTGTCCGCTCAGCCGCCGGCTCCCTCTAGTTACTATAATACTTGACTTACTCTAGTTTGATGACTCGACACAGGGTCCATGTGGTGCTACTGATTCCCACACATGAGCTCTAATCCCTTGGGGGGGGGGGGGACCCTTTCAGGTCAATTACCAACTCCCCGCCAAACACACCGAAACTACGACGTTGGTACAACGTTCGGACAAGTTTTAACACCTCCTAACCAGTTATAACAACCAATATAGCAAGTTGTAACAACGTTCTAATACGTCATAAACACGTTAAGCCAAGATGTAACAACTTTATTACAAGTTGTAACAAGCGGAAAATAGAGACAGTTTCGGTTTGTGTTTCCAGGGTCACTCCATATTGTTACCATGGTTGTATCCTCCCTTCTAGTGAATGCCAACTTTAATGTTAGATCTGTGGTCTTTTATATTAACAGTTGGACTGTTACAATTATTCGTGAATGAAATTATTATCTATTCGTTTCTGTGCTGCTGAATGATCCTCTTATAACTTCCCAGGCTCATGGCAAGGGCGATGTTAGTTATATTTAACTAATGTTTGCTCTGTGGTCAATATCTTAAGTCCAGGAGTTATTAAACAGTGGGGATAGGTAAGGCCTGGACCCCCAGGGGGAAACAATTTCCAGCAAATATTAAATACTATTCTGATCGGGGAGAAAAAAACAACACAGGAGTGGGGGGACCTTAATTTATTAAGTAATATTTACAGAGCAACTGCTGTACCACAATGAAAGATATCGTGTACCATGACGGAGTAGAGTGCCAGTACTGCAAGATGCAACTAAGGGAATGAGTCGTAGGACATTAACCGTGCCTAGTGCCGGCGTGCCGAAGCAATGTTGCAGTACTCGCAATCAGCTTAATACTATAATTAAAACAATGCCAGAGATAAATGAGTGGCACAGCCAGTACAGTATTTTTTTTTTTTTTTTTTTTTTTTTTTTTGAGATATATACAAGAGTTGTTACATTCTTGTACAGCCACTAGTACGCGTAGCGTTTCGGGCAAGTCCTTAATCCTATGGTCCCTGGAATACGATCCCCTGCCGCGAAGAATCGTTTTTTCATCCAAGTATACATTTTACTGTTGCGTTAAACAGAGGCTACAGTTAAGGAATTGCGCCCAGTAAATCCTCCCCGGCCAGGATACGAACCCATGACATAGCGCTCGCGGAACGCCAGGCGAGTGTCTTACCACTACACCACGGAGACTGCTGAAATGTATAAAAAATATTATGTATATAAAAAATATAAGTATGTATAAAATATATTCTGTATACACAGAGGGCATATAAAAGAATAGATAAGAATTTCCAGAGGTAATGATATGCTAGTGCCTAGTTTACATGTAAAGTCTGCCAACCCCCAACTTGCACTAACAACAACACGTGGTCACCCTAAGCCACCCCAGAGGTATCACCTGGGGCTCAAAACACTGGCCTAGACGACATAAATAAATACATAAGAAACACAAAGTGACACGGTCCATTAACAATGGTACTTAACTTGGTATTAAAAGGACAAGGAGAGGGAGCGGGTAAAGCTTCAGATAGATACTGTAATGTAAATATTAGCAGTAAAAATGATGGAAAGTTCCTTTTTTAACTTCCGAAGCGGTGCGTGTCGAGAGCAGGAGAGAGAACATGACCTCTCCTCCCCACTATATAGGCCCCCGTTGTGCTGCGTACACTGAGCCCACGGAACGCGCTGCGCAAATGTCTCCCCTCCATCAGAAAATCCTCCGCTTTCCTGTGTAATGCAGTGGTCATTTCTAAAACAGTTGGTATACTCTCAAAGATCACATATTATGTACCCTACTCTGCTCTCCTCTCACTATATTATGTACTTATCTATCCCTATCTTACTTATGGTATCTGTGCTTGGGGTTCAACCTCTGCAAACTACCTCAAGCCAATCATCACCCAGCAGGAACCTGCTATCAGGACAATAACAAACTCTGCTTCCAGACAACACACAGCTCCCTTGTTTAAATCCCTAAACATGATAAACATAAATTCACTCCATACATTCTCTTGTGTCAATTACATTTATAAAACCCTTTTCTTAAGTGCAAACCATGTTCTTCCTGGACAGTTTAGTTTAGTTCATTCATTATGCACCCCATACCCATCTTGTGGGCGGTAGTGGAAAGGGTTACAGAGGCACATAATGGGCTCAGGGACTGAACCCCACAATTCATTTAGCTAAGCAAGTTACAATCTTGATGAGCTAGTTACAAAATTCAGTATAAGTCGTCACATCATAAATGGGTTCGAGATCGACCTCAAGTACAGGTTCTAAATTAAGCAACTGACATATGTGGAGAGCTAGTGTCACAATTGATATGTTTGTCCTGCACACCGCCCCCCATCCAGTGGGCAGCGGTGGATAGGTTACAATCACTTAGTTACTACCTACAGTTAGCAAACTGGGGATATTTGGCTAAAATTTCTGGTAGCAGATAATTTTGAATGAAATATTGACACATCGCTGGAACATTGGTTATAGAATTGTCTCTGAATTCACGTATCTTTTCGCACTCCATCACATAGTGACGGAGGGTGTGCGAATAATTTTGTTGACACAGTTTACATTTGGTCAGGTCTACATCAGCAGATAATGAGAATTCCCAGAGATACTTGTAACCGAGTCTAAGCCGAGCAGTAGTAACATCTAGAAGTCTGCTGATTTTATTGGATGATCCATAGATGTGTGACTCCTCTTGCATGATAGAATGATGATAGATGTGTGACTCCTCTTGCATGATAGTATGATGATAGGTGGAATTACTGGTGTCAATTTCACTTTGCCTCAGATCTACAAGATCTTGTTGAAGATCTCGGTGTACTGCTGCTCTCAGATTGCTCATTGACAATCTAAGGTTACACTCAACGGCTCCTTTAAAGGCAGATTCTTTGGCTAACTTATCAGCTCTATCATGCATTCGGAGGCCAACATGAGATGGAGACCACATGAAACAGACGCTGTTACCATCATTAATAATTTTGCCAAAATGCCAAAACTGTTGGCATTCATTCTAAGATCAGATATTATGTACCCCGCCCTGCCCTGGTGACGCTCTATTACTCTCTCATCTATCCTTATCTCAACTATGGTATTTGTGCTTGGGGTTCTACTACCCAAAATCATTTACGTCCTCTAATTACTCAACACAAAGCTGCTATTAGGACAATATCCAACTCTGGCCCCAGACATCACTCGGTACCCCTACTCAAATCTTTGAATATGTTAGACATTAAGTCACTGCACATCCTCTCATGTGTACTCTATATATTTAAAACTCTGACCTGCAATGTCAATCTTGACCTTAGAAGCTTTCTAGAAGGTTGTAACAGAACCCATGAGCACCACACTAGAAACAAATACCTATTTGATATTCCAAGAGTGCGACTTAACCACACTAGAAATGCTCTACAAATCAAGGGACCCAGAATGTGGAATGGTCTCCCCAATCATGTCAAAGGCTGTACCTCTCAACCAGTTTAAGTGTAAAACTAAGCACTACCTAATTAACTCCATGTAACCTACCTTACCCCCAAATGTCAACCCATGTCTTGCTTTTTTAAACAATGTTGATTGTTCTCCAACTTGTACAATTGATGATTTCTGCCATGTTCCCCCATTTTCTTTTTTTATTTATTTTTTTTTCAACACAATTTATACCTAATCCCAATTACTATTAAGGTTTAGTCTAAGTGGCCCCTTGTCGGAAAATCCGACACCATTTAATAATATCATACAGACAGATAATATTGCTGTGTTGTATAAACAAGTTAACCCATAGAAAATGTAACTTGTAGTGGAATTTCCGTCTATAGAAAACGGGATATCATTACCACATACTATTATAAATTCACCACTTATTATGGTGGGAATTATTCTGAAATACATTAGTCTTTGGACTTTACCATCATAAAAACATCTCATATAAATTAACTTAATTATCAGCATTAAAATAGAGTAAATGTGACCTTCTATCACTTACTGTCATCTGGACAATGTAGGCCAGTAGCGTCAGTGAGGAGGGAGTGGTCAGCCATTGTTATTGTTGCTAAGACCACAGAGTCGTGGAGCGAATTACGGCTCCTATAAATTCTCTTGGACGAAGTGTTATGGAAGATCAGAGTAGTGATCTGCCATCATCAACACGCTGTCATCAATCTCAAGGGAAGTGTCTTTCCGAAACCCGTTTATCTTTCATTTGTGGCCATTTATGTCAGGTAGATATTGGGTGATCCCGTTAGATCACAAATGATCGACTCAAACAAGGTAATTAAGCCTAGGTCTTTATGGTTCCTTGTACAGTGTTTTCTCTGATATAGCTGTCATATATTAGGATTCTGGCTTCATAGCTAGCGCCCTTTTGACAGGTCAAGACGAGGAAGCATGCTTTGTGTACCAGTTACTGGGTGATGGAAGCTACCTCAAAGAGGATAATTCGGTGTCTACATCCTGGTTATATTTGGTGGACTAAGGCCTGCTGTACAATAAGATAAGGAACCTCTTCAATGTGTAGTTAATACTGTAGTTTGATTGGCTGCATATATATAAATTTAATATAAACCCTCCTAATGTGTAGAGGATCGATTTGTGAGATTATTGCAGAAATACAGTCCACTTAACATCATACAAATTGCTATCGAAGTATACAAATTAACGTAAATATAAATTCTATATAAATTAAATAAATATAAATCTCACAGGTCGGTTCCCACACCCCTCCCCCCCCCAAACCTTGCCCGAAACGCTATGCTTATTAGTGGCTTTAGGTATTGTATGCACTAGCTCTATCTATAAATCCAACTTTGTTTGTAAATCAACTGTATGTACTTTTCCTGAATAAAGAATTTGAATTTGAATTTTGTTGTATTTGTGTCTAGCTTCGGACACGAGCATGTTACAGTTATGTCTTAAAGAGTTGAGAGCATTTAAGGATGATAGAGAGTCACTTACAATTAATGTATCAAGTTTTGAGACTTGTACACATTTCAGTGCAAGGATCAAGGCAAATAGTTCAGTCTGAAGGGTAGAGGCCCAGTTGTTTATACGGACTCCCCCACTCAAAGTATAGGCCATCGCCCATTGTCAGAACAACTGCACTTCCAGCTGCACCCGTGGTGCGGTGTAGGGAACCATCAGTGTATATGATTTGAGAGAGAGAATGCTCTGTGGACAGAGCATCAATATGGCTTAAGGCGTTGAGCTTTGCCTCAAGACGAAGCTTGGGCTGATCTCTAATTTGCTTCTTGGGTGGAAAGGGAGGGATTAAAACTGGAAAGGGTGTAACCTCCCACGGTGCAGGAAAGTGCCGTTGTTGTTTCTCTTGGTACAAATGATAAACCTGATGCATTTTGAGATCATTCCCAGTTTTATCTATCTGGAACAATGCTGAGCTTCAACAAAGAAATTCTGGAGGGCTTCTGTGCAAGGGTTAGGATGAGTTAGCCCAAGCGTTTTTAAACCAATTTGACAGTTAGTTTCAGTAACACGATCAACAACGCTCAGAATATTAAGTTAAATTAAGTTCCTTTCTCATGTTATGTATCTTTGTGGTACGAGGGCACCCAAGGACCTCAAGGCTTCGTTTTGCAATTTTTCAAGCCCTCCAAGCTTTCTTTCAGGCATCAAAACAAGCAGAGGTGCAGCATAATCCACTAAAGATCTGATGTATGCAAGGTACAGCATTTTTGATAATTCTGACATTGGCACCATAGCCTGAGTAATGAATTGAAAGCTGTCCAACTTTTGCCTTATTCATAAATAAATCCAAAAAGTACCTAATTTCATTCATCATAGTTTTCTACCAAGTGTTTTATCTCCCACAGTATCTAGTGCTACCCAATCCCTCAATATTTGTATCTAAGCCATATTACTTTACCATTGCAATCTTAGATATCATATGTTATCATGGTTGTTGTATTGAGTGCATATTCTACTGCATTATTATTTGTAATGATCCTCATATTGGGCTTCAGTGAACCAGTGTATAACTCTGAGATGTTATCCTAATGTACCTAGTAATCCTTGTTCAGTATTGTGTATAATTCTAATCTGCTTTTGTGTCAAAATTTCTTACAATGTATCTGTAAACATTATTTTTTTTATTAATTTTACTGTAATTAATCTACTTAAAATTACCTGTATCTGTAAAGTAAAGCTGTAAAGTACTTGTAAACATTTTTTGTCAATTACTGTAAATTATCTAAAAATT
Organism: Procambarus clarkii; assembly: GCF_040958095.1. Lineage (NCBI taxonomy): Eukaryota > Metazoa > Arthropoda > Malacostraca > Decapoda > Cambaridae > Procambarus > Procambarus clarkii. Next base: position 22,766,309 of record NC_091228.1, on the reverse strand, counting down.
ATCTGATAGTTTAAGGACTTGCCAGAAACGCTATGCGTGCTAGTGGCTTTACAAGAATGTAAAATCAACTTGCTTAATTTTTTTTTTTTTTTTGAGATATATACAAGAGTTGTTACATTCTTGTACAGCCACTAGTACGCGTAGCGTTTCGGGCAGGTCCCTGGAATACGACCCCCGCCGCGAAGAATCGTTGTTACAACCAAGTACACATTTTACTGTTGCGTTAAACAGAGGCTACAGTTAAGGATTTGCGCCCAGTAAATCCTCCCCGGCCTCGTGGGGGCCTCGTAGCCTGGTGGATAGCGCGCAGGACTCGTAATTCTGTGGCGCGGGTTCGATTCCCGCACGAGGCAGAAACAAATGGGCAAAGTTTCTTTCACCCTGAATGCCTCTGTTACCTAGCAGTAAATAGGTACCTGGGAGTTAAGTCAGCTGTCACGGGCTGCTTCCTGGGGGTGGAGGCCTGGTCGAGGACCGGGCCGCAGGGACACTAAAGCCCCGAAATCATCTCAAGATAACCGGCCAGGATACGAACCCATGACATAGCGCTCGCGGAACGCCAGGCGAGTGTCTTACCACTACACCACGGAGACTGTTCTCTGTTAACCCCCAATGTACCTTCTTGTATATAAATAATTAATTAAATAAATAAATAAAACACCATCACTCGGCTACCACAGCCAGCCAGCGCCGAGGAATCTCTTTGGCTCAGCCCAGCGGCTGCTGCCTGAGTCATTAACTGATCGTACAGTAACAATTACTAGTTTTCCAAGACAACTCTTTACTTGCTACTTAAACACTTGTAAGTATAATTAACATCTATCATTACATTATACTAATATTCAATTAACAGAGTACACCAGCTCTGTGAGCAACAAGGTTATTCCAACCCGGATCTTTGTGAGTAAATGATATACAGTTGATCAAGATCAACTTGATCAAATGATCAAGACTCTCCTGTCTTGATCTTTTTCTCTGCTCGTCTTCTCATTACTTAGATTTCACATGGCGAGTTCTTGATGACCTCCATGGCAGTGACCATTTCCCCAACCTTGTTCCCTTCTTCTCTTTTCACCCTCCCTTCTCCTTCCCTAGGTGGCAGTTTGACAAGGCCGACTGGAATCTATTCACGCTCCGTGCTACTCTTTCTGATCCTCTCTGCTCTGCCTCTCCCTCGATCCCTCCTCCTTTTTCATGACACCGTATTCGACGCTGCCTTCCGTTCTGTTCCTCACTCTACCTCCCGGGGCACGCGGAAGTGCGTTCCCTGGTGGAATTCAAGCTGTCTGCTGTAAGCGTGCAGCCTGGAAGAAACACCGCCGCCGGCAGACGGCTGATTCTTTTATTTTGTTTCGGAAGACGAGTGCGGTGGCCCGTAGGACCATCCGTACTGCTAAACGTGAGAGTTGGAAATCTTATGTCCCCACCATTACGTCGGATACTCCTCTGCCGCAGCTCTGGAAGAAAATCCACAATATAGTGTGTAAGTTTATTTCAGATGTATCACCGGTCCTTAACCTCCGTGGTACTCTTGTGGCGGATCCAGTGACAGTCGCAACTGAACTGGGTTCCCACTTTCCTACTGTTAACTCCGGCTCTCATCTTCCTCCATCTTTCCTTCTTCTTAAGCCCGTTCTTGACTCTCATCCCTTAGATTTCCGCACTCATCTCCGACTTCCCAATAATGATCCCTTCTCTCTCTCTGAACTTCAGTCTGCTCTGACCCTCTGCGGTTCTACGGCAGCAGGTTCAGATGAAGTTTATTATGATATGCTTTGCCATCTACCTTCATGCGTCTCAGTATTTACTGACTCTGTATAACTGTATCTGGGACCGCTTCTGTGCCAGGTAAGTTCACTACGGGCTCTCCATAGCCCGTGCTACTTGCCCCGCTCCTGTGCCAGGTAAGTTACGGGCTCACCATAGCCCGGCAACCAGGAGGCCTGGTCGACGACCGGGCCGCGGGGACGCTAAGCCCCGGAAGCACCTCATGGTAACCAAGGTAAGGTGCTACTTGGAACTTGTTCCGAGTAGCTGAATCTATAACAACAACAACTGTATCTGGGAGTCGTCGTCAGCCCATGAGGACTAGAACACTATCACCACATCTCCCTTGTCAATTTGATTTTCGTAAGTGCCGCACCACGACTGATGTCCTGGTGAACTTGGAGGTCTATATTCGTACTGCTTTTGCTGCGAAGACCTCCGTTGTTGCCGTCCTTTTTGACCTGGAAAAGGCTTACGACACAACCTGGAGATATCATATTCTGTCCCAACTCCGTTCTTTTGGCCTTCGTGGTAATCTCCCTCTCTAGTCATTCCTTTAGAGTTAAGCTTGGTACCACTCTGCCTCTTTTTGGCAATACAAAGGTGTACCAAAAGGTAGTGTTCTGAACACTACCCTTTTTCCAGGTTGCCTTTGTAACGGTTCTATTGTTACGTAAAGTATGGTGACAATAAACACAGACACTAAGATACTATATATATATTTGGTCGAATATACAGAAGTACACAGGTGATACTTTGGTGTGAGTTGAGCGCACTGAGCGTCGGTACAGTATCTCGCAAGTGTCTGCTCTAGACCACACTTGAAAGTAGACTAGTTAATGTTTGCTATTCTGCTGCTTATATGCTCGGGCAACACCTCACCGTGTTGCCCGGGCAACGCCTCACCTCATTCATCTCCAAAGGTTGACAGGAATATTAACAATGCATTTGGTGCGAGTATATTATTGGGATAATCTACTCGCTACGGAACTCCCCCTCCCAGGGAATGAAAGGAAAAATACTTGATCAAGGAACTTAGCTGGTCGGTGAATTGTACGCCCTGCTCGCGTTACATAACCATCAAAGTTAACTTCCTCCTCTTCGCTGATGTCATCTAACTGGGGTCGTAGGGTGGGAGGTCGCACAGGATCGTCCGTCGTCGCAGAATCAGGTTGTGGTGCGGCTGGTAACTGGGGTCGTAGGGTGGGAGGTCGCACAGGATCGTCCGTCGTCGCAGGATCAGGTTGTGGTGCGGCTGGTAACTGGGGTCGTAGGGTGGGAGGTCGCACAGGATCGTCCGTCGTCGTAGGATCAGGTGGTGGTGCGGCTGGTAACTGGGGTTGTAGGGTGAGAGGTCGTACAGGATCGTCCGTTGTCGTAGGTGGCGGTGCTGCTGGTAACTGTGGTCGAAAAGTGAACTGCGTAGTCGGCGGATGTGTGTCTGGAGGGATGTCTGGGGCAGCGTCACAGTGTGCTGGTTTAAGGCGATCGATGGAGATGTTTACCCGCTGTCCTCGGCGTTCAATGGTGAAGAACTTCGGTGTTCGAGAAACCACTTTAAATGGTCCTTCGTAAGGTGACTGTAGAGGGCGTCGAACAGCGTCGACTCTTACAAACACGTGTTCAGTTGTGTGGAGCTCATGAGGCATATATGTAGCACGAGTTGTCGGTTGGCGTGGTGGTGTAGGCCGAATGTTTGTCATGGCCGCCCATAATTTCTGGACAAAAGTGGGGTCTGGGGGTGTGATAAGTGGCGTTGGGGTTAAGAATTCGCCCGGAAGCCGCAGGCTAGATCAGTATACTAAGTCTGCTGCCGAGAATCCACTGCCCTCCTTCGTGGCCGAACGGATGCCAAGCAAGACTAATGGAAGGTTGTCGATCCAATCATCAGGGCGTGCTTGAGCTCTTAGGGCAGCTTTTAGTTGTCTATGAAAGCGTTCTACCATTCCGTTCGACTCAGGGTGGTATGCTGTGGTTCGGTTATGTGTGGTGCCGAGGAATTCCATCAGTTCCTTCCATAGAAATGATTCGAACTGTCGTCCTTGGTCGGTGATGATGACAGAGGGGCTGCCTAAACGGGCGACCCATCCAGAGAGGAAAGCCTAGACCACTGACTCAGCTGAGATGTTGATTAATGGGATTGCCATGTGGAGAATCGATCGATGCAGGTGAGTAGATAAGAATATCCTCTTGCCGACGGTAATGGTCCAACGATGTCTACATGCACCACCTCGAAACGGTCAGAAGGTAACGGAAACTGTTGAAGAGGGCTCTTTGTGTGACGATGTGTTTTCGCTCGCTGGCACTGGAGACATGAGCGAGTCCATCGTCGAACATCGGCATTGATTCCTGGCCATACAACACGCTCCGTTAGTAGTTTCTGGGAAGCACGTACTCCTGGGTGTGCTAGGGAGTGAAATACTGAGAACGTTTTCCAGCGAAACTGGGCAGGAATGTAGGGCCTAAGTGCTCCCGTCCGTGAGGTGTCACAGATTATACTTCCGCCACCTTCCATGGGAATCTCGATGAACCGGAGAGCTGTGTCAGATGTTCGTAATCGCTGCAGATCAGGGTCTTCCCGTTGGGCCTTACTGATTACACAATAGTCCACCTGAGCTGGGTTTGTCACGACGTGGTCTATGGTGGGTCGAGACAGTGCATCGGCTATGACATTATTAGTTCCTTTGACATGACGGATATCCGAGGTAAATTGGGAAATAAATCCCAGGTGGTTGGCTACTCGAGGAGAGTGAGCATCACCCTTGGCCGCCAGTGCATAAGTGAGAGGTTTGTGGTCTGGGAGGATGTGGAAGTTCCGCCCCTCGAGAAAGTGCCGGAAATGTTGTATGGCTGAGTAGATGGCGAGCAGTTCCCTATCAAAAGTGCTGTACTTCTCTTCAGTGGGTGACAGGCGCGCTGAAAAGAATGCAATTGGGCGCCATTCTCCTTCAATGAGCTGTTGTAGTACAGCACCAATTGCTGTGTTTGAAGCGTCGGTAGATAGATTGGTGGGAGCGTCAGACACTGGGTGTGCGAGCAAGGTGAATTCCGCCAGCTTGTGTTTTATGTCGGTGAATGCTGTCTCTGCCTGGGGAGTCCACTCCAACGGAAGACGGGACGTGAGTTTCCGACCACGTAAGAGGTCGTATAAGTGTCGCAAGATGTCCGAACAATGTGGGATGAATCGATGATAAAAATTCACTACACCAAGAAATTCTTGCAACTTCTTTGGAGTGGATGGGCGCGGGAATTCCTTGATTGCCTCGATTTTCTTCTCTAGTGGTTGGACCCCTGCTGCTGACACACGGTGTCCCAAGAAATCCAGCTCTGGAACATGGAAAATACACTTCTCGGAGTTGAGCTGCAAGCCGAAGTTGCGCAGACGGGTGAGAAGGAGTCGGAGGTGTAGCAGATGTTCTGTTGGTGATGTACTGGCCACCAGCAGATCGTCAATGTAGGCGTAGCAAAAAGGAAGGTCCTTAACTACTTGGTCGATGAAGCGTTGGAATGTCTGGGCTGCATTCTGTAGACCAAAAGGCATCCGGACGAATTCAAACAGTCCAAAAGGTGTTGTGATCGCTATTTTCGGAATGTCTGCCGGTTCCACAGGGATCTGGTGAAATGCCCGCACAAGGTCAATTCTCGAAAAAACGGTTGCGTTGCTCAATCCCTGTGAGAAATCCTGGATGTGTGGTACTGGGTAGCGATCCGGCAGAGTACGAACGTTGAGAGCCCTGTAGTCTCCGCAAGGGCGCCATTCCCCTGGGGCTGTTTTCGGGACCATATGGAGAGGTGAAGCCCATGGACTGTTCGAAGGGCGGATTATTCCTGCCTCCTGTAGCTTATTGAATTCAGCACGTGCTACCGCCAGTCGTTCCGGTGCCAGGCGGCGTGGTCTGGCGAAGGTAGGTGCTCCCGTTGTAGTAATGTGATGCGTAATCGTATGTTGCACCTCTGGTCGAGGCCTGGCGGGTTGGGTCACATCTTTGAATTCATCCAGGAGTGCTTGAAGTTCCGTAGATGCGACTGGGGTGACGATGTTAACTTGTGTAGAGGTACTAGGAGAGGCTCGAAGTACTGCACCTGCGGGATCCACAATAAGTCGATGGTGTTGCAGGAAATCCCATCCAAGAATGGGTTGTTCCACATCCGCTATGAGGAAAGTCCACGTAAAGCGACCCAGAGAGGTGAACTCGAGAACCAGGGCGCGGGTCCCATATGTACGGACGGACGTACCATTGGCGGCTCGTAAGTCCAAACCAGGAGTACGGGTTGGTTTGACCAGTGGGGGAGGCAACACACTAGCTGCTGCACCTGTGTCAACGAGGAAACGGCGTTTGGTTATGATGTCAGATATGTAGAGCAGTGTAGTGTTTGAAATGGCGGGGTCACTGGCCGTTAACAGTCCCCGCCGAAGTAGTTTCCCGCCCAGGAACAAGGAGCCCTACAGTTGCGGGCTTGGTGTCCGAACTTCTGGTGGTAAGAACAAAGCTCTCCCCGACGTTCTCGCTGTCGCCTAGAGACTGATACTGGATTCGCGTGGTACGTCGTCCCTGGGCGGAAGAAACGCCGGTTCTGGAGGACGTCGAGTTGTTGGGTGTCTGTAGTCTGCTGTGTTACACTGGGATGGGACAGCGTAGCGTTATCAGACGTTGTATGAAGCCGGTCTGCCAGTGTAGCCAGCTGGGCTAATGGGGTGTCGTCAGCCATACTGAATATGGCCGGTTGAATGTGTTTTGAACAGAGTTGTATCCAGAGTGATCTCACAATCTCGCTGGGGGCTGGGCCAGTTGCAGCATGCATTACATACTGAATATGCCGCAGAAGCTGAGCTGGTGTTTTGTCTGCTAATCTTTTGTCAGTGAGGAGTTGGTCCCTTTGTTGAATGCGACGTTTCATTGCTGCCTGTAGAAGAGCGGCCTTCAATGCAGTGTACGTCCTGGTGTCCGGTGATGGCGCGGTGATGACAGCGGAGGCAGTGTGCATAGCCTCCGAGGGAAGTGTTGGCAGGGTACAGGCATATCGGGCTTTCTCAGTCGAAATTTCGTGAAGGTCGAAAATAGCCTCCATCTGCATGAACCAAAATTCTGGCTCATCTGCGTTGTATGCTGGAAACCTGGTAGATAAATCCATGGCGAAGATCTAGTTTGTGACTAGGTGTTCTTTTTCACTCACTGGGTCACCAATGTAACGGTTCTATTGTTACGTAAAGTATGGTGACAATAAACACAGACACTAAGATACTATATATATATTTGGTCGAATATACAGAAGTACACAGGTGATACTTTGGTGTGAGTTGAGCGCACTGAGCGTCAGTACAGTATCTCGCAAGTGTCTGCTCTAGACCACACTTGAAAGTAGACTAGTTAATGTTTGCTATTCTGCTGCTTATATGCTCGGGCAACACCTCACCGTGTTGCCCGGGCAACGCCTCACCTCATTTATCTCCAAAGGTTGACAGGAATATTAACAATGCATTTGGAGCGAGTATATTATTGGGATAATCTACTCGCTACCGCTACGATAAGCACCTCCAAAGGATACCTGATCAACCAGGCTGTGACTCATACGTCAGGCTGCGAGCAGCCGCGTCCAACAGCCTGGTTGATCAGTCCGGCAACCAGGAGGCCTGGTCGACGATCGGGCCGCGGGGACGCTAAGCCCCAGAAGCACCTCAAGGTAACCTCAAGGTAAGGTACACCTTCAATGGTTTTCTTTCGTCCCTTCCTTCTGGCATCATCTCAGCTCTCTATGTCGGCGATTTTACCTTCTGCTGTCGAGGTGATGATTCGCCTTCAATGGCGGCTTCAACTTGCGATTGATGCCGTGTTGTCTTGGGCCACCAATCATGACTTCAAGTTCTCTATAACAAAAACTTGTGCTATGACTTTTACTCAGAAGCATGTCGTTCTTCGTCCTCCCCCTCTGTCGCTGTTTGGTCATCCCCTTGTGTACAAAAATTCTGCTAAGCTTTTAGGGCTAATCTTTGACACTCGTTTGTCTTGGTCGCCCCATATCTCTTACCTCCGAGTTGAATGCTCTGAGGCCCTTAACTTAAGGTCTTGTCCCATACTTCTTGGGGAGCTGATAGGCGCAGACTCTTCTCTTTACATTCTTCGTAGTACCTGAACTCGATTATGGTTATCGTGCTTACTCGTCTGCTTCTCCTCCTACTCTTCGTCGTCTTGTAAGCTCTGCACCATACTGAGTTACGCTTCAGCTCTGGTGCCATTCGTTCGACTCTACCCAGAGCCTGAATGTTGAAACTGGCGTCCTGTCTCTACAGGATCGCAGTGATCGCTACTGTCTTCGCTACCTTGCGCGGTCCCAACAACACCCTCACTCTCGCTATGTCGTGCCTTGACCTTTACCCCTCCTGTAGTTCCTGTTCCCCTTCACCACCTACCTCTTTCTGTACGGTTGTCTTGCTTACAAAATTATCTTTCGGTTTGTTACCAAACAAAGCTTGATAACACAAACCGGACATCCTTTCCCCTCGTGTCGTTCCGTCTTTGCCCCCGTCGAGGGTCACCCGTCCTGAATTTTGTAAAACCTTGACCCACATCACTAAAGCTTTTACCCCTCCTTCAGTTCTGAAATGCTTTTTCCTTGAACACTTTTCTTCACACTCACACTCCATTTTCGTTTTCACTAATGGGTCTAAGTCTGCAGACGGTGTGGGCTACTCCGTTGTTTTCCTGACCCATCTATATGCGTCACCTGCCTCCGGAGACTTACATCTTCACTGCAGAACTTTGTGCTATTTTATATGTTCGTCGTCAACTGCTTTCTCGCTGACAATCTTCCTTTGTTGTAGTTGACTCTGGCAGTGCCTTCAAGGCTCTGGAGTCCTTTAATCCAGTCCATCCTGTGGTAGTCGAGACTCAACATTGGCTGTTTCTTATCTTTAGTAGATTTAAGACAGTTGAGTTTTGCTGGGTTCACAGCCATATTGGTGTCTCTTCAAATGAGCGTGCGGACGCTGCCGCTAAGGAAGCTATCCGCAATTGTCCCATCTCCCGTAAAGGTATTCCTTATTCTGACTTTTACCCAGTTATTCATTCCTCCATCCTTGCCCGTTGGCAGGGTTGTTGGTCTTCTGTTACTGGTAACAAACTGTGTGCTCTTAAGAGTGGTGTGTCTCCATGGCCTTCCTCCTACCACCGTAACCGGTGGTGGGAAACGGCTCTGGCAAAGCTGCGTATTGGCCATACTCGCTTAACTCATGGACACTTAATGGAGCGCCACCCTGCTCCTTATTGTCCTAACTGCATTGTCCCTCTCACAGTCGTGCATATCCTTGTTGAATGTCCTGACTTCCAGGACGAGCGTTGTTGGATATTTCCAACACCGAATACAACATTGTTGTATTCTCATTACTTATTACTAACCATACTAATTATTGTAGTAAGTAAAATTAACAACAAGTAGAATTCTCATGTACTAATAATTTCATCTTTGCAGTAGGCTAGAATTCTCACGTCACCTGACGCCAGTATTGCGTCAGATTTCCTTACAGTAAACACATTATATCCAATGTATGCGAGAATTAAATTCGATTCTCCATAATTAAAGCATTCTGTATGATAACTAATTGCAGACGAATTGATCTCTAACTAAAAGCCAAATAGAGCGTTGGAATCATAGCGTCTATCTCGTGATAAAGTTAACGTCACCAGTGAATGCCATGGGGAGACATTAATTCCTCTCCCTTATATATTTACTATTCTTAAATTGGTAAATAACCATATTTTCTTCCTCTAAATAATAAACCCGTCCAGTCTTCAAAGTTTCAAGCGTAAATGCGAGAAATATTAATGTTCGAGACAATAATTTGTTTTATGAACGCGGACTCGGCGTGGGTAGAGGAAGGCCAGCTCAGTACACGTGGTGAGCCGTTCAGAGGCAGACCTGCGCTTACTGTACTCATAAGAAGACGCCATTGTCCCGCAACTAGGACAGGCGTTATCCATCCTCAGATGAAAGTCGCCACTGTGAGGCGTGAATAACTTTGCAGATAGTATCTTCAGCTGGTTCTGGTGTTGAATAAGGAGCCCTTTGACTTGGTTCTTGATGACACGTGACCGGCCAGCGAAGCGCGTCACTATCCAGGATAGGGTTAACCAGAGCCTGGGACGCGAAGCACGGCAATCTTAATACTTATACAGTGCCCACAGCTAAGTATATTCCTTTATGTGATGCATCAGGTAAAAGGTTTAATAGTAGCAGGGTGATTGTCCGTTATGACGCACGATAACATCTAATAACAGGTGATTAAAATTTATCACCTGTAACTATTAATTTTCTTGAATATATAGATACAGTAGGTAAATCAGTTGCTACTGTAAAATATTTGTCTTGCAGCACGAGAGAAGAATTCTCCATGCCGCCTTCTCCCATGTTAACCCGTTCCACTCGTCAGTCGACCGAGTCCAGAGAATAAGAGGAACTTCCATGGCTTTCTAAAGGAATCTTCATTAAGCTAAGATTTATTTCCTTTTATGATTCTATTGCAATTTCTTGTGTACAGAATTCTTTGGGATTAATATGTGATTTACTGTAACTCATTACTATGCTCATAATCTATGTTCCCCTTTATGGTAATGATATCAGTTTCAATATTATTTTATAGGATTAGATTATTATTAATTGAATTAGTGAACGAACCACACTAATTCCTGGACGTACTTACCTCCAGTAATAACCCCCCAATGTAGGCGTTTGAGGTTTGTTTCATTTAATAATACAGCCCATTAATTATTTCTATGATCATATTTTCTAGTTTTATCCATAGTTACTGGTTTCATCTAGGAATTATCTAATGATCAGAAATTCTCAGTTTCCCTCTTTACTATAAAAGCGGGTGGTCCTTCGTAATTTAATTTACTACATTAATATTTAAATAATCATGTTCAAGCCCCAAATATCCCACAAGCGTGTGCCTTGCTTTCCGACCGTCCCTCGCGGTCACTTGTCCCTCGATAGAATTCTTGGTGAATCGGATAATTTTGATATCGTTCGCCTTATGCGATTCTGTTCTCGTATTGGCATCCTTAGTGATATTTAGCGCCCTCTGATTATTCCACACATTTGATGGTGCTACATAACCTTCCCGGCTTGGTGCTTTCTTTGATAATTACTTACTTACATAGCCTTTCTGGCTTGGTACCTTCTTTTGATTATTACTTACCTCTCTACCTTCGAAACTCTGCCTATATTAGGTCTACCCAATCACCTTACACCAGGCCTATGTGTCCTAGGCACCCAGGCCAATGAATGCCAGGAACTGGCCCTAGGAAACTCCTCCTCTATTGGCCTACATCTAATCACTCGAAACCAGGCCTAAGTACCCTGGCATCCCAAGCCAATGAAAACATTTGGAGACTGCCAGGAGCGAAGTATTTCCTTGAAAACTGGAGCACTGGTACAAAGCAGATGTCGACACAGGGCACCCTTGTCCACCCATTGCATGTCGACACAAGGCACCCTTGTCCACCCATTGCATGTCGACACAGGGGCACCCTTGTCCACCCATTGCATGTCGACACGGGGCACCCTTGTCCACCCATTGCATGTCGACACGGGGCATCCTTGTCTACCCATTGCATGTCGACACAGGGGCACCCTTGTCTACCCATTGCATGTCGACACGGGGCACCCTTGTCCACCCATTGCATGTCGACACAGGGGCACCCTTGTCCACCCATTGCATGTCGACACAGGGCACCCTTGTCTACCCATTGCATGTCGACACAGGGCACCCTTGTCTACCCATTGCATGTCGACACAGGGGCACCCTTGTCCACCCATTGCATGTCGACACAGGGGCACCCTTGTCTACCCATTGCATGTCGACACAGGGCACCCTTGTCTACCCATTGCATGTCGACACAGGGGCACCCTTGTCCACCCATTGCGAGTGGAAACTTGGCCCAAATGTTAGTACCCAGGGTGTGACACATACCTCCAGTAGTCAAGGGGAATAGGGAAAAGGAGATGGAGGGGAAGAGAGAGGGAGGGAGAGGGAGGGAGAGGGAGGGAGAGGTGTACAAGAACAAGCTGAACCATCACCTCCCAACCACAAGGTGGGACAGATTGATTGATTGATGAAGATTAAGCCACCCAAGAGGTGGCACGGGCATGAATAGCCCGTAAGTGGTGGCCCTTTCGAGCCATTACCAGTATCAAAAGATGATACTGGAGATCTGTGGAGGCGCAACTGCACCCTGCGTGACGGGAGATGTCTCCCGGACCAAGTGGTGACCAAATGGTGAAGGTGGGACACTTGTGACTAAGGATTTATGACACTGGTGGCGTGATGAATACTTCCAGCCATCAAGGGGAAACGGAGAAGAGCAGGAGAGGAGAGGGAGGAAAGATCTACATGTTCAAGTATACTTTTACAACTCCCCCTCTTTGAATTTCAGAAAAGTCATTTAAAGTACAAATTTTCTTATCCTGTTGACCAGACCACACACTAGAAGGTGAAGGGACGACGACGTTTCGGTCCGTCCTGGACCATTCTCAAGTCTCACAATCGACTGGAGAATGGTCCAGGACGGACCGAAACGTCGTCGTCCCTTCACCTTCTAGTGTGTGGTCTGGTCAACATACTTTATTAACCACGTTATTGTGACTCATCGCCTGCACTTTCTTATCCTGCACACTTTATAAAAATAGTAATAAAAAACTGGACCAAATGCCTCTAATCCGAATTGTTTGTGCGTATCTAACTTAGCTAACTCCATTATAATCACCAGACATACATTAATTACAGAAATCTAACAAGCATGATGATAACTATCTTCTAGAGGTTATCTTGAGATGATTTCGGGGCTTTAGTGTCCCCGCGACCCGGTCCTCGACCAGGCCTCCACCCCCAGGAAGCAGCCCGTGACAACTGACTAACACCCAGGTACCTATTATACTGCTAGGTAACAGGGGCATAGGGTGAAAGAAACTTTGCCCATTGTTTCTCGCCGGCGCCTGGAATCGAACCCAGGACCACAGGATCACAAGTCCAGCGTGCTGTCCGCTCGGCTCCCTTATAACTATAATTAACATATACAGTAAGTACTGATGACCGTCACAATAATCCCGACTGTCAATCGTCGGCAGTCCAGCACATCTTCCCAACTTATCTGGAAATTAAAAACATCTTAGACCTTATAAGATGTTATATAAGACCTGATAAAGCTAAAAATAAAACTATCCCTACTATCAATATACCATCGAGCTAGTTCACTGGAGAGCCGTCCGCCATCAGTGTTTCCTTCTTGAACACGTTACACATATAACTCCAAAGAGTTCCGGAAACTTCAATAATGCGGGAAAGGAACACTTAACAAAGTCCAAGTATACTACTCGACCCCTGAGGTAACTCTCCGCCGCACCGTGTAACTAAATCTCTTAAACTGACATTAAAAAACAAATCGATGTCCATATGACATTCTCTTAAATGCTAATATCAGAGTTCTTCCTTTCCGAGTACACTAGTAGAGTGTGTACTCACTTGTTCAGTGTAGTCTCTTGTTTACTTAGCAAAGACACTTTCTTTACACAACAAACCACTGAACAAAAAACAACAACAACAACAAAGCCATTTATAGTAAGTACAGTCTCTAGAACCAGTGTTAACTAGACACAGGTCCACAACTGTGTCGACGCTCTAGAGAACTTTTCTAGCTACTTTTTCCAATATATCTGGACAACCTATTTACAGACAGTCATGTTTCTAGAATTTTAAGAAGTGTACTTAACTACTTCCTACTTTTGTAGATTTTTAAATTTCTAGATTTTAAATTTTTTGATTTCCAATTTCAAGATTTCAACTTTTCTAGATTTCCAGAGTTACATTCCTAGGTATTAAGATGAACTTATTTAAAAATTCCCCCAACGTTTCCAGGCCGTTGTTGTCATGAGGGAGCTTGGTGGGGAGGGCTGCCGGGGTGTGATGATCCATGGGTCAGTCCTCTCTCCTTTTGAAACTTTCTCCTGCAGCCATCTTCCCTAATTTTGCTGGAAGCTATTTATTCTTCCTTATATTTCATTTTTCCTCCCCCCTCTTCTCCTTTCTAATTGTCATTTCCAACTGACTTTTTGCCATTCTTGATTATTCTATCGGACATCTTCTGTTTTGACACCCCGGGAATTTGGGGAGGCACACTCTCACCCGTAGAACTGTGGTAGTCGACGCTGTGAGCGAGGGGGACGCTTTTTATTGTCAATCGTCGTCTTCGTTGCTGAACCCGATCTCGACGGACTGACGATTCTTAAGGTGGCGATTGCAGGGCATATACTCACGATGCACCCCTGGGTGGGCCCCCCCATCTGGTCGGGTGTCCTATCCTCTAATTGTGGCTCCATGGTGGGTATGGGGGCTTATTCGTGAATTAAATTATTATCTACTCGTTTCTATGCCGCTGAATGATCCTCTTATAACTTCCCAGGCTCGTGGGGCGGGCGACCAGGGCCCCTAGAGTCGGAAGACCTGTCTATGTTGGAAGACCAGGCTCTGTAGCCCCCGCTACATTGGGCCCCGACCAAGCTACTCCTTTGACCCATTTACGGTCGTGCATATCCTTGTTGAATGTCCTGACTTCCAGGACGCTCGTATGTCTTGCTTCCCGACCGTCCCTCACAGTCATTTGTCCCTCGATAGAATTCTTGGTGAATCTGATACCTTTGATATCGTTCGCCTTATGTGTTTCTGTTCTCATATTGGCATCCTTGGTGATATTTAGCGCCCTCTGATTATTCCGCACATCTGATGGTGCTACATAGCCTTCCCGGCTTGGTGCCTTCTTTGATAATTACTTATTTTTACCCCTCCTGACTACCCCCTTCCTCTGCTCCCCTCCCATCTCTGTGGGTGGTTGAGCCCCAAGCCCCTAGTGATGACCACCTCATCACCTGGAGTGGCTTCTTCCCTCATTGTGACAACTGCGCCTTTTACCACCCCCCCCCCCATCTCACTGTGGGTGTTTGACACCCCCAGTAAGATGGGGAGTGTCGGTCGGCGCACAAGGAGTACACTCTTTGTGAGCCGACCCCCCCCCCCCCCCACAAACGCACTTGCATGCAGGCGATGAGTCACAATAACGTGGCTAAAGTATGTTGACCAGACCACACACTAGAAGGTGAAGGGACGACGACGTTTCGGTCCGTCCTGGACCTAAATTCTCACAATCGACTTGAGAATGGTCCAGGACGGACCGAAACGTCGTCGTCCCTTCACCTTCTAGTGTGTGGTCTGGTCAACGCACTCGCATGCTTCCTTCCAGTGCTCCTATATTCCACGCCTTGTTTGATCCTGCTACATGGACTAAATACTTTGATCTCAACCATCTGAATTCTACATGTCCTGACGATTTCTTCCTCCACAAACACCTCGTTGATTCAGTGGCTGCCTCTGTTACTTTTAACCCCACCCGATTGGGTACACATGTTGTTGCTGCTCCTTCACTGGAAGCAGCTGCCGGCTTAGCTGCATTGTCCAGCATTGGAGAGACCCCTGTTGGGGGTCTCCAAAAATGCCCAGTTAAATACCAGTATTGGCACTGTTATCCTCCCGCACCATGTTGTGACTGGTGTTAGGGACCTGAAAGACTGCCATGAGGATATTAAACATATCCTTGAAGCCCAAAGCCATTTTGTCCTCCAAGTGGGCACGTTCACTCGACTCCCTCGTGGTCGCCGCCATCATCCTCTTCGAATTGTGCCGATCACTTTTGATAGTAGGACCCTTCCGCCTTCTATAATTCTTGCTGGTGCCAGATGCGCCGTTTAGGAATACATTCCCTCTCCTAGACTTTGTAATAAGTGCTGGAAATTTGGGCATGGTGCCCTCAAATGCACAAATGCAGTGTCTTAATGCCCCTTGTGTGGGGACTTAGGTCACTCTAAGTTGGAGTGCTCTTCTTCCCAGGCTCGCAACGTCAATTTCGGTGACGCCCACCCTACCTTCTCCTGCGCGTGTATGCACTACAAATTTGAGGAAGCCGTCCTCAGTTTGAAGCACCACAATCGTTTGTCTTTTCCTGAAGTGAGACGCCAAGTACACTGTCTCTCCTCTTTCACTAGCATATCTTAGGCTCGTGTGTTGCGTTCCTTCCCTCCTTTCTCAGTCTCACAACCATTTCTAGGCCTTGGACGCGAACCTCCCACCACCACCTCACCTGCTCCTTTACATTCTGAACCAACGGGGTCCTCCTCCTCCTCCTGGTTCTCTATCTGGTGTATTCCTCCTTCTTTTCCAGTCTGCCGTGTCTCCTGTGTCTTCTTTCCCGTCTCCCCTGATCCTTTTTCCCAACCCTTTCCTCTGTCTCTTGGCCCTCCTCGCTGCCTGTCTGTCCAGGCTGTTGTCCATCATCCTCCCAGCAATCTTCATGTTGTTCACTCCCGTTCTCCTGTTGAGACTATGGAGACTGTCGCCCAGTACGTTACTGCTGGCACACCTGTTTCTATAAGTCAGAAACGTAGGCCTGGCTCCTCCCTGGCAGGTAAGAAGGCATCACTTTCTTCCCCACCCTCCGACTCTGACTATCACTGCACCCCCTCCCATTTCGGTGGTCGAGTCCCCTGTCCCAGCTATGGAGATTCGCTTAGTCCTCGATTCTCTCTCGGTTGCTCCCCTCGATGAGGTGCGCTCCCCTGTATTTGTCCCTTCCTTCCCCTGATTCCCTTGACCACCGCTCACCAATGATTCCTGTCCGTCTGCCTCTGGTCCATCCTCCCACTCCCTTGACTCCATCGTCCTTGCTAGATTTACCTATGCCCTGTAACCCCGATTTCACTGATCCTGATCTTAGTATACTGTGTTCTTCTTTACCTTTGTTTCTCCCGTGTTCTCTGTTTCTGTTCTCTCTAATTTTGACAATGTCTATTCTTAAATGGAATATTCGTGGATTTTATGCTAACTTTCATGAACTCTAAGTTCTGATAACACAGTTTTCACCGCTCTGTGTCTGCCTCCAGGAGCCGATACTTTGTGCTCGTCCTGGTCACTTCCGTAATTATTCCTTTCTCTCTCTTTCCCTCCAGCTTTTGCTGGGGCCCATAACTCTACTGCTCTCTTGATTCGTACTAATATTCCCTTTGTCACCCCCCCTCTACTTTTTCGGTTGCCCATTCGGTGTTCTGCGGCCTGTATCTTTGTGAGTAAATGGTATACATTCTGTTCCATTTATCTCTCCCAAATGCCCCACTTTCTCTTCCTGATCTTACCCACCTGTTGGACTCCTTAACAGAGCCGGTGCTCCTGTTGGTTGATTTCAACTATCGGCATACCCTCTGGGGTGATGGTCTGACAAACACACGAGGCCGCCTTCTCGAACCATTTATCCTCTCTTCTTCTCTGTCTCTTCCGAATTCTGGTGAACTCACTCATGTTGACTCACGCACTAGTACCCTTTCCTGTCTTGATCTTTCTCTCTGCTCGTCTTCTCTTTATTTAGACTTCACGTGGCGGGTTCTTGATGACCTCCATAACAATGATTATTTCCCCCATCCTTGTCACCTTTTTCTCCTTTCACCCTACCCTTTCCATCCCTAAGTGGCAGTTTGCCAAAGCTGACTGAAATCTATTCCCCCTCCATGCTACTCTTTCCGACTTCTCCACTCTGCCTCTCCCTCGGGCCCTCCTCCTTTTTCATGACACCGTATTCGATGCTGCGCTGCGCTCCGCTCTGTTCCTTACTCTATCTCCCGGGGCACGCGGAAGTGCGTTCCCTGGTGGAATGCAGACTGTGCTTGGGCTGTCCCTGTAAGCGTGCAACCTGGAAGAGACACCGCCGCCGGCAGACGGCCGATTCTTTTATTTTGTTTCGGAAGGCAAATGCTGTGGCCCGTAGAACCATCAATACAGTAAAATGTGAGAGTTGCAAATCTTATGTCTCCACCATTACGACTGATACTCCTCTGCCGCAGATCTGGAAGAAATTCTGCAAGAATGTGGGTAAGTTTGTTCCTGATGTCTCACCGGTCCTTCACCTCTGTGGTACTCTTGTGGCGGATCCTTTGTAGGTCGTGACTGAACTGAGTTTCTACTTTTCGACTGTTAACTCTTGCTCTCATCTTCATCCGTCTTTCCTTATTCGTAAGCCCCTTCTTGAATCTTGTTCTTTAGATTTCCGCATTCATCTCCAGTGTCCCTATAATGATCCTTTCTCTCTCTCTGAACCTCAGTCCACCCTGACCCTCTGCGGTTCTACGGCAGTGGGCTCAGATGACATTCATTATGAGACGCCTCGCCATCTCCCTCCATGCTCGTTTCATTATTTACTGAATCTGTATAACCGTATCTGGGAGTCGTCGTCAGTCCCTGAGGACTGGCTCGAGGCGGTGGTTCTTCCTATTCGGAAGCCAAGGGTCTCTATGGACATTCCCTAAGGATTTCCGCCCTATTGTCCTCACGAGTTGCGTCTGCAAACTCTTTGAACGTATGGTCAATGTCCGTCTGATGTGGTTCTCGGGACACTATCACCACCTCTCCCCTTCCCAATTTGGCTTTCACAAATGCCGCAGCACGACTGATGTCCTGGTGAACTTGAAGGTCTATATTCGTACTGCTTTTGCTGCGAAGACCTCCGTTGTTGCTGTCCTTTTTGACCTGGAAAAGGCTTATGACACGACTTGGAGATACCATATTCTGTCCAAACTCCGTTCTTTTGGCCTTCGTGGTAATCTCCCTCTCTTCCTCCAAAGCTTCTTCTCTAGCCGTTCTTGTAGAGTTAAGCTTGGTGCCACTCTCTCTGCCTCTTTTCGACAATACGAAGGTGTACCCCCCAAGGTAGTGTTCTGAGCACTACTCTTTTTCCTTGTTGCCCTCAATGGTCTTCTTTCCTCCCTTCCCTCTGGCATCTTTTCAGCGTTCTATGTTGACGATCTTACCCTCTGCTGTCGAGGTAATGACTCGTCTTTCCTTCAACGGCGGCTTCAACCTACGATTGATGCCGTGTCGTCCTGGTCCACCAATCATGGCTTCAAGTTCTCTACAACTAAGACTTGTGCCATGACTTTTACTCAGAAGCATGTCGTTCTTCGTCCTTCTTTGTCGCTGTATGGTCATCCCCTTGTGTACAAAGATTCTGCTAAGCCTTCGGGATTAATCTTTGACACTCGTTTGTCTTGGTCGCCCCATATCTCTTACCTCCGAGTTGAATGCTCTAAGACCCTTAACTTACATATGGTCTTGTCCCATACTTCTTGGGGAGCACACGCTTCTCTCTTTACATTCTTCTCTCGTACTGTCTAAACTTGATTGTGGTTGCCCTGCTTACTCGTCTGCTTCTCCTTCTACTCTTCACCGTCTTGATGCTCTGCACCATATTGCGTTACGCCTCAGCTCTGGTGCCTTTCATTCCACTATTATCTAGTGCTTGTATGTTGAAACTGGCGTCCTGTCTATACAGGACTGCCATAATCGCTACTGTCTTCGCTACCTTGCGCGGAGCTTACAACACCCTCACTCTCGCTTATGTCGTACTTTAACCTTTACTCCTCCTGTGATCCCTGGTCCCCTTCACCACCTCTTTCTTTCTGTACGGTTGTCTCGCTTGTAAGGTTCTCTCTCTGTTCGTGTTACTAATGTTTCTCCCCGTGTCGTTCTGTCCTTGCTCCCATAGAGGGTTCCCCTTCCTAAGTTTTGTAAAACTTTGACCCACGTGACTAAAGCTTTTACCCCTCCTACAGTTCTGAAACTTCCTTGCACACTTTTCTTCACATTCCCGCTCCGTTTCCACCTTCACTGATGGGTCTATGTCCGCAGACGGTGTAGACTTTTCTGTTGTTTTTCCTGACCGCACTTATATGTGTTGCCTGCCTCCGGAGACTAGCATCTTCACGGCAGACGATGCAGTGACTTCTTCACGGCATCATATGATTCACATCTTCATATCATCATATGAAGTCATATGACTTCTTCATCTTCATATCTATTCTGTATGTTCTTCGTCAACTGCTTTCTCGCTGTCACTCATCCTTTGTTCAAGTTCAAATTCAAAATTCAAATTTTTATTCAGGTAAAGTACATACATAGAAGATAAGTTACTAATATAATGTTGGATATATAGATAGAGGTAGTACATACAATACCCAAAGCCACTAACACGTATAGCGTTTCGGGCAAGGTGTGGGAAAACCCATACTTAGACTACAACTTAATAGTAATTGAGATTAAAGTATAAATTGTGCAGAAAAAAAGGAAAGAGGAAGGGGGGAACATGGCAGAAATCAGCAGTTATACAACTTGGTCAACAAACAGTAATGTTTGAAAATAGCAAGACATGGGTTGACAATTTGAGGGTAAGGTAGGTTGCATGGAGTTAATTAGGTAGTAATTAGTTTTACACTTAAACTGGTTGAGAGAGGTACAGCCTTTGACATGATTGGGAAGGTCATTCCACATTCTGGGTCCCTTGACTTGTTGAACATTTCTAGTTTGGTTAAGTCGCACTCTTGGAATATCAAATAGGTATTTGTTTCTGGTGTGGTGCTCATGGGATCTGTTACAACCTTCTAGGAAGCTTTTAAGGTCAGGATTGGCATTACAGTTTAGAGTTTTAAATATATAGAGTACACATGAAAGGATGTGAAGTGACTTAATATCTAACATATTCAAAGATTTGAGTAGGGGTACCGAGTGATGTCTGGGGCCAGAGTTGGATATTGTCCTAATAGCAGCTTTGTGTTGAGTAATTAGAGGACGTAGATGATTTGGGTAGTAGAACCCCAAGCACAAATACCATAATTGAGATAAGTATAGATGAGAGAGAAATAGAGCGTCTCCAAGGCAGGGCGGGGTACATAATATCTGATCTTAGAAAGAATGCCAACAGTTTTATCAACTATTTTTGGTACATTTAGAATGTGTCCCTGGAAATTCAGCTTGTTATCGATGAGGACACCGAGGAATTTACCATCTACTTTGTTACTAATTTGGATATTGTTTATTTTTAGATTAATTTGATCTGAGGATTTATTACCAAACAAAATATAAAAGGTTTTGTCAATGTTTTAGGTGAGTTTGTTAGCAGTTGGCCAAAAATGGACTTTATTTAGCTCAAAATCAAAATTGAAAATTCGAAACTTTTATTCAGGTAAAAATACATACATAGATGATGAGTTACAAACATAATGGTGGATTTATAGATAGAGCTAGTACATACAATACTTAAAGCCACTAATACGCACAGCGTTTCGGCAAGAAGTATTGAAGTATAGAAGTATTTGGGCATAGCGTTCAGTATTCACTGTGGCATTTAGAGCAAGGGGGTCAGGACTGGAGAAAATGAAGGTTGTGTCTCAGCAAATAGAATTGGTTTGAGGTGTTGGGAGGCATTTGGAAGGTCATTAATGTAGATGAGAAAGAGAGGGCCAAGTATGCTGCCCTGAGGAACACCAATGTTGATGAGTAGGGTGGGAGAAATGGAATCATTCACAGAAACATACTGGAGCCTGTCAGTAAGGTAGGACTGAAGATATTGCAGGGAGTGCCCTCTGACTCCATAATGATGTAATTTAAGAAGAAGGTTTTGGTGGTTGACAGTGTCAAAAGCCTTACGCAGGTCCACAAACAACAGATATATGAACTCATGTTCATCAAGCGCTGTATGTATCAAGTTAATCATACTAATCAGTGCATCGTTAGTGCTGTTTTTGGGTCTGAAGTCTATGCAATAAAATTGCATATTGGCAAGAGCTAAGTATATTGTGTTTGGCTCGATAAGAGTAAAGCTGCTTGTAGATTAGCTTTTCAATTATTTTTGACAAGTTTGGCAGAATTGAAATAGGTCTATAATTGTTGACATCAGTGAGATCACCACATTTGTGGACAGGGGTTACTCCCGCTTTTTTTTTAGAATATCCGGAAAAGTTTGGAGTTCAAGTGATTTGTTGAAGAGCAATGCAATGGCAGGAGCGAGAAATCTGGAGGCTTTTTTGTAAATTAAAGTTGGTATCTCAGCAAGGGCACTAGACTTGGTTTTAAGAAAAAGGATTATGTCATTGTCATCAGTGGAATTAGCGGGAATTAGGTACAGAGACTCTGGATAGTTACCTGTAAGGTAGTCTTTAATATTAGTGAGGGAGGATGGAATATCATGAGCAAGGGATGTGTCAATGGATGAGAAGAACCTATTAATTCAATAGCAGTGTCAGAGGCTGAAAGCACACCATTACCATTGGATAAGAGTATTGGTTTTTTATTCAAAATCTTTTTTGATCCCAATATTTGGGAAATAGTGCTCCAAGCTTTCTTAATATTGCCCTTAATTTGGTTAAATTTTTTTCGTAGTATTTTATTTTGGTTCTCCTAATTATTTTAGTTAGCATTAATGAGTAAGTCTTTGAAACTTGTTTGGAGACAACTCCTAACCTATACTTTGTGGCGAGTAGATTATCCCAATAATATACTCGCTCCAAACGCATTAGCCTAACGAGAGAAGCAAAACTCTTCTTAGTACTAATTATGAAACTCAAACCTTTCCCGCCAACCTTTGGAGAACGGTGAGGTGTTGGCCGAGCATATAAGCCGCAGAGTAGCGAGTAATAACCACCATTTGGTCACCATTTGGTCCGGGAGACATCTCCCGTCACGCAGGGTGCAGTCGCGCCTCCACAGATCTCCAGTATCATTTTTTGATACTGGTGATGGCTCAAAAGGGCCACCACTTACGTGGTGGCCCTTTCATGCCCGTGCCACCTTTTGGGCGGCTTACTCTTCATCAATCATCAATCGAATAATAACCTTTCAGCACCGCTCCTGTGCCAGGTAAGTCCACTACGGGTTCACTATAGCTGGTGCTACTTGCCCCGCTCCTGTGCCAGGTAAGTTACGGGCTCACCATAGTCCGTGCTACTTGGAACTTGTTCCGAGTAGCTGAATCTATAACAACAACAACATAATAACCAGTCTACTTTCAAGTGTGGTCTAGAGCAGACACTTGCGAGATACTGTACCGACTCTCAGTGCGCTCAACTCACACCATTGCTCACCAAGGTATCACCTGCATACTTCTGTATACTCGACTAAATATATATATTCTCTTAGTGTTTGTGTTTATTGTCACCATACTTTACGTAACAATAGAACCGTTACAACTTCTTCTCATAATCATGTTTTTTTATTAATAGATTTAAGTATACCCTTTGTAAGCCATGGATTGTTTAACATTTTAGTTGTGACTTATTTCGTTAGCATAGGACAGTAGGTGTTACAGAGGTTCAGAGTTTTCTGAAAAAATGTTTGCATAGCTAGGTTGATGTTCACTATGTTACGTAATCCAGCCTCCCAGTTGATATTAGCAGCAGCAATAAAGTTGCTTATAGAAGTTTCATTGTGCAGCCTAAAGCTTATCTTCCTTGTCTCTAGAGATGGTTTGTTAATGTTGGTTAGGAGAAATGAGGGGTAATGGTCTGTGGTCCTATCGATGATTATCCCTGAAGTAAGTAGAGAGGTTATGTTAGTCCAGATGTGGTCAAGATCAGAGGCAGTACTATCAGTGATTCTAGTAGGTCTAGTGATTAAGGGTATGAGGAAGCAGGTATTCATACAGTTGAGGAAACTAGCAGCAGGAGGGTTATCAGACTCGCAGAGGTCAGTATTACAATCCCCCGAAATTATTAGTTGGTTTTTGAGCTATTATTAGATTTCTAAGGTTAGAGTTGAATTCAGACACATCAGTGTTAGGAATTCTATAGACTGCTCCCACAGTCAGGACAGACTCGGCACCCTTGACTCTGAAACTGGCAAAGATATACTCCCCACAGTAGTCTCTAGTTCTAATTACTTTTAAGCATGTCAGTTCATGGTGGTAGTAAAGAGCAGTGCCACCACCTCTTTGAATAGGAGGAACTGTGTCATAGCCAACTGTGTCGTGGCCACCAGTGTCGTGGCCACCAGTGTCGTGGCCACCAGTGTCGTGGCCACCAGTGTCGTGGCCACCAGTGTCGTGCCACCAGTGTCGTGGCCACCAGTGTCGTGGCCACCAGTGTCGTGGCCACCAGTGTCGTGCCACCAGTGTCGTGGCCAACAGTGTCGTGGCCACCAGTGTCGTGGCCACCAGTGTCGTGGCCACCAGTGTCGTGGCCACCAGTGTCGTGGCCATCAGTGTCGTGGCGAACTGTGTCGTGGCCACCAGTGTTGTGGCCAACTGTGTCGTGGCCACCAGTGTTGTGGCCAACTGTGTCGTGGCCACCAGTGTCGAGGCCACCAGTGTCGTGGCCACCAGTGTCGTGGCCAACTGTGTCGTGGCCACCAGTGTTGTGCCCACCAGTGTCGTGGCCAACTGTGTCGTGGCCACCAGTGTCGTGGCCAACTGTGTCGTAGCCACCAGTGTTGTGGCCAACTGTGTCGCGGCCACCAGTGTCGAGGCCACCAGTGTCGTGGCCACCAGTGTCGTGGCCACCAGTGTCGTGGCCACCAGTGTCGTGGCCACCAGTGTCGAGGCCACCAGTGTCGTGGCCACCAGTGTCGTGGCCACCAGTGCCGTGGCCACCAGTGTCGTGGCCACCAGTGTCGTGGCCACCAGTGTCGTGGCCACCAGTGTCGTGGCCACCAGTGTCGTGGCCACCAGTGTCGTGGCCACCAGTGTCGTGGCCACCAGTGTCGTGGCCACCAGTGTCGTGGCCACCAGTGTCGTGGCCACCAGTGTCGAGGCCACCAGTGTCGTGGCCACCAGTGTCGTGGCCACCAGTGTCGTGGCCACCAGTGTCGTGGCCAACTGTGTCGTGGCCACCAGTGTCGTGGCCACCAGTGTCGTGGCCACCAGTGTCGTGGCCACCAGTGTCGTGGCCACCAGTGTCGTGGCCACCAGTGTCGTGGCCACCAGTGTCGTGGCCACCAGTGTTGTGGCCACCAGTGTCGTGGGCACCAGTGTCGTGGCCACCAGTGTCGTGGCCACCAGTGTCGTGGACACCAGTGTCGTGGACACCAGTGTCGTGGCCACCAGTGTCGTGGCCACCAGTGTCGTGGCCACCAGTGTCGTGGCCACCAGTGTCGTGGCCACCAGTGTCGTGGCCACCAGTGTCGTAGCCACCAGTGTCGTGGCCACCAGTGTCGTGGCCAACTGTATCGTGGACACCAGTGTCGTGGCCACCAGTGTCGTGGCCACCAGTGTCGTGGCCACCAGTGTCGTGGCCACCAGTGTCGTGGCCACCAGTGTCGTGACCACCAGTGTCGTGGCCACCAGTGTCGTGGCCACCAGTGTCGTGGCCACCAGTGTCGTGACCACCAGTGTCGCGGCCACCAGTGTCGTGGCCACCAGTGTCGTGGCCACCAGTGTCGTGGCCACCAGTGTCGTAGCCACCAGTGTCGTGGCCACCAGTGTCGTGGCCAACTGTATCGTGGACACCAGTGTCGTGGCCACCAGTGTCGTGGCCACCAGTGTCGTGGCCACCAGTGTCGTGGCCACCAGTGTCGTGACCACCAGTGTCGTGGCCACCAGTATCGTGGCCACCAGTGTCGCGGCCACCAGTGTCGTGGCCACCAGTGTCGTGGCCACCAGTGTCGCGGCCACCAGTGTCGTGGCCACCAGTGTCGTGACCACCAGTGTCGTGGCCACCAGTGTCGTGGCCACCAGTGTTGTGGCCACCAGTGTCGTGGCCACCAGTGTCGTGACCACCAGTGTCGTGGCCACCAGTGTCGTGGCCACCAGTGTCGTGGCCACCAGTGTTGTGGCCTATTGTGTCGTGGCCACCAGTGTCGTGGCCACCAGTGTCGTGGCCACCAGTGTCGTGGCCACCAGTGTTGTGGCCTATTGTGTCGTGGCCACCATTGTCGTGGCCACCAGTGTCGTGGCCATCAGTGTCGTGGCCACCAGTGTCGTGGCCACCAGTGTTGTGGCCTATTGTGTCGTAGCCACCAGTGTCGTGGCCACCAGTGTTGTGACCACCAGTGTCGTGGCCACCAGTGTCGTGACCACCAGTGTCGTGGCCACCAGTGTTGTGGCCCATTGTGTCGAGGCCACCAGTGTCGTGGCCACCAGTGTCGTGGCCACCAGTCTCGTGGCCACCAGTGTCGTGGCCACCAGTGTCGTGGCCACCAGTGTTGTGGCCACCAGTGTCGTGGCCACCAGTGTTGTGGCCAACTGTGTAGTGGCCAACTGTGTCGAGGCCACCAGTGTCGTGGCCACCAGTGTTGTGGCCACCTGTGTCGTGGCCACCAGTATTGTGGCCACCAGTGTCGTGGCCACCAGTGTTGTGGCCACCAGTGTCGTGGCCACCAGTGTCGTGACCACCAGTGTCGTGGCCACCAATGTTGTGGCTACCAGTGTCGTGGCCACCAGTGTTGTGGCCACCAGTGTTGTGGCCCATTGTGTCGAGGCCACCAGTGTCGTGGCCACCAGTGTTGTGGCCCATTGTGTCGAGGCCACCAATCTCGTGGCCACCAGTCTCGTGGCCACCAGTGTCGTGGCCACCAGTGTCGTGGCCACCAGTGTCGTGGCCACCAGTGTCGTGGCCACTAGTGTTGTGGCCAACTGTGTAGTGGCCAACTGTGTCGAGGCCACCAGTGTCGTGGCCACCAGTGTCGTGGCCACCAGTGTTGTGGCCACCAGTGTCGTGGCCACCAGTGTCGAGGTCACCAGTGTCGTGGCCACCAGTGTCGTGGCCACCAGTGTCGTGGCCATCAGTGTCGTGGCCACCAGTGTCGTGGCCACCAGTGCCGTGGCCAACTGTGTCGTAGCCACCAGTGTCGTGGCCACCAGTGTTGTGGCCACCAGTGTTGTGGCCAACTGTGTCGTGGCCACCAGTGTCGTGGCCACCAGTGTTGTGGCCACCTGTGCCGTGGCCAACTGTTTCGTGGCCACCAGTGTCGTGGCCACCAGTGTTGTGGCCACCAATGTTGTGGCCAACTGTGTCGAGGCCACCAGTGTCGTGGCCACCAGTGTCGTGGCCACCAGTGTTGTGGCCACCAGTGTCGTGGCCACCTGTGTCGTGGCCACCAGTGTCGTGGCCACCAGTGTTGTGGCCACCAGTGTCGTGGCCACCAGTGTCGTGGCCAACTGTGTCGTGGCCACCAGTGTCATGGCCACCAGTGTTGTGGCCACCAGTGTCGTGGCCACCAGTGTCATGGCCATCAGTGTCGTGGCCACCAGTGTCGTGGCCACCAGTGCCGTGGCCAACTGTGTCGTGGCCACCGGTGTCGTGGCCAACTGTGTCGTGGGCACCAGTGTCGTGGGCACCAGTGTCGTGGCCACCAGTGTCGTGGCCAACTGTGTCGTGGCCACCAGTGTCGTGGCCAAGAGTGTCGTGGCCACCAGTGTCGTGGCAACCAGTGTCGTGGCCACCAGTGTCGTGGCCACCAGTGTCGTGGCCACCAGTGTCGTGGCCAATTGTGTCATGGCCACCAGTGTCGTGGCCACCAGTGTCGTGGCCACCAGTGTCGTGGCCAACTGTGTCGTGGCCACCAATGTTGTGGTCACCAGTGTCGTGGCCACCAGTGTTGTGGCCACCAGTGTCGTGGCCACCAGTGTCGTGGCCAACTGTGTCGTGGCCACCAATGTTGTGGCCACCAGTGTCGTGGCCACCAGTGTCGTGGCCAACTGTGTCGTGGCCACCAATGTTGTGGCCACCAGTGTCGTGGCCACCAGTGTTGTGACCATCAGTGTCGTGGCCACCAGTGTTGTGACCACCAGTGTCGTGGCCACCAGTGTTGTGGCCACCAGTGTCGTGGCCACCAGTGTCGTGGCCACCAGTGTCGTGACCACCAGTGTTGTGGCCACCAGTGTTGTGACCACCAGTTTCGTGGCCACCAGTGTCGTGGCCACCAGTGTTGTGGCCAACTGTGTCGTGGCCACCAGTGTCGTGGCCACCAGTGTCGTGGCCAACTGTGTCGTGGCCACCAGTGTCATGGCCACCAGTGTCTTGGCCACCAGTGTCGTGGCCACCGGTGTCGTGGCCAACTGTGTCGTGGGCACCAGTGTCGTGGCCACCAGTGTCGTGGCCAACTGTGTCGTGGCCAACTGTGCCGTGGCCACAAGTGTCGTGGCCAACTGTGTCGTGGCCACCAGTGTCGTGGCCACCAGTGTCGTGGCCACCAGTGTCGTGGCCACCAGTGTCGTGGGCAACTGTATCGTGGACACCAGTGTCGTGGCCACCAGTGTCGTGGCCACCAGTGTCGTGGCCCACTGTGTCGAGGCCACCAGTGTCGTAGCTACCAGTGTCGTGGCCACCAGTCTCGAGGCCACCAGTGTCGTGGCCAACTGTGTCGTGGCCACCAGTGTCGTGGCCACCAGTGTCGTGGCCACCAATGTCGTGGCCACCAGTGTCGTGGCCACCAGTGTCGAGGCCACCAGTGTCGTGGCCACCAGTGTCGTGGCCCATTGTGTCGAGGCCACCAGTGTCGTGGCCACCAGTGTCGTGGCCACCAGTGTTGTGGCCAACTGTGTTGTGGCCAACTGTGTCGAGGCCACCAGTGTCGTGGCCACCAGTGTCGAGGTCACCAGTGTCGTGGCCATCAGTGTCGTGGCCACCAGTGTCGTGGCCACCAGTGCCGTGGCCAACTGTGTCGTGGCCACCAGTGTCGTGGCCACCAGTGTTGTGGCCACCAGTGTCGTTCCCACCAGTGTTGTGGCCAACAGTGTCGTGGCCACCAGTGTCGTGGCGAACTGTGTCGTGGCCACCAGTGTCATGGCCACCAGTTTCGTGGCCACCAGTGTCGTGGCGACCAGTGTCGTGGCCACCGGTGTCGTGGCCAACTGTGTCGTGGGCACCAGTGTCGTGGCCACCAGTGTCGTGGCCAACTGTGTCGTGGCCACCAGTGTCGTGGCCACCAGTTTCGTGGCCACCAGTGTCGTGGCCACCGGTGTCGTGGCCAACTGTGTCGTGGCAACCAGTGTCGTGGCCAACTGTGTCGTGCCACCAGTGTCGTGGCCACCAGTGTCGTGGCCACCAGTGTCGTGGCCACCAGTGTCGTGGCCACCAGTGTCGGGGCCAACTGTGTCGGGGCCAACTGTGTCGTGGCCAACTGTGTCGTGGCCACCAGTGTCGTGGCCACCTGTGTCGTGGCCACCGGTGTAGTGGCCACCAGTGTCGTGGCCACCAGTGTCGTGGCCAACTGTGTCGTGGCCACCAATGTTGTAACCACCAGTGTCGTGGCCACCAGTGTCGTGGCCACCAGTGTCGTGGCCCACTGTGTCGAGGCCACCAGTGTCGTGGCTACCAGTGTCGTGGCCACCAGTCTCGAGGCCAGCAGCGTCGTGGCCAACTGTGTCGTGGCCACCAGTGTCGTGGCCACCAGTGTCGTGGCCACCAGTGTCGTGGCCACCAATGTCGTGGCCACCAGTGTCGTGGCCACCAGTGTCGAGGCCACCAGTGTCGTGGCCACCAGTGTCGTGGCCACCAGTGTTGTGGTCATCTGTGTTGTGGCCAACTGTGTCGAGGCCACCAGTGTCGTGGCCACCAGTGTCGAGGTCACCAGTGTCGTTACCATCAGTGTCGTGGCCACCAGTGTCGTGGCCACCAGTGCCGTGGCCAACTGTGTCGTGGCCACCAGTGTCGTGGCCACCAGTGTTGTGGCCACCAGTGTCGTTCCCACCAGTGTTGTGGCCAACAGTGTCGTGGCCACCAGTGTCGTGGCGAACTGTGTCGTGGCCACCAGTGTCATGGCCACCAGTGTCGTGGCCACCAGTGTCGTGGCGACCAGTGTCATGGCCACCGGTGTCGTGGCCAACTGTGTCGTGGGCACCAGTGTCGTGGCCACCAGTGTCGTGGCCAACTGTGTCGTGGCCACCAGTGTCGTGGCCACCAGTGTCGTGGCCACCAGTGTCGTGGCCACCGGTGTCGTGGCCAACTGTGTCGTGGCCACCAGTGTCGTGGCCACCAGTGTCGTGGCCAACTGTGTCGTGCCACCAGTGTCGTGGCCACCAGTGTCGTGGCCACCAGTGTCGGGGCCAACTGTGTCGGGGCCAACTGTGTCGGGGCCAACTGTGTCGTGGCCACCAGTGTCGTGGCCACCTGTGTCGTGGCCACCGGTGTAGTGGCCATAAGTGTCGTGGCCACCAGTGTCGTGGCCACCAGTGTCGTGGCCAACTGTGTCGTGGCCACCAATGTTGTGGCCACCAGTGTCGTGGCCACCAGTTTCGTGGCCACCAGTGTCGGGGCCAACTGTGTCGGGGCCAACTGTGTCGTGGCCACCGTGTTGTGACCACCAGTGTCGTGGCCACCAGTGTTGTGACCACCAGTGTTGTGACCACCAGTGTCGTGGCCACCAGTGTTGTGGCCACCAGTGTTGTGACCACCAGTGTTGTGACGACCAGTGTTGTGACCACCAGTGTCGTGGCCACCAGTGTTGTGACCACCAGTGTTGTGACCACCAGTGTCGTGGCCACCAGTGTCGTGGCCACCAGTGTTGTGGCCACCAGTGTTGTGACCACCAGTGTTGTGACCACCAGTGTCGTGGCCACCAGTGTTGTGGCCAACTGTGTCGTGGCCACCAGTGTCGTGGCCACCAGTGTCGTGGCCAACTGTGTCGTGGCCACCAGTGTCATGGCCACCAGTGTCGTGGCCACCAGTGTCGTGGCCATCTGTGTCGTGGCCAACTGTGCCGTGGCCACAAGTGTCGTGGCCACCAGTGTCGTGGCCACCAGTGTTGTGGCCATCTGTGTTGTGGCCAACTGTGTCGAGGCCACCAGTGTTGTGGCCACCAGTGTCGAGGTCACCAGTGTCGTGGCCATCAGTGTCGTGGCCACCAGTGTCGTGGCCACCAGTGCCGTGGCCAACTGTGTCGTGGCCACCAGTGTCGTGGCCACCAGTGTTGTGGCCACCAGTGTCGTTCCCACCAGTGTTGTGGCCAACAGTGTCGTGGCCACTAGTGTCGTGGCGAACTGTGTCGTGGCCACCAGTGTCATGGCCACCAGTGTCGTGGCCACCAGTGTCGTGGCGACCAGTGTCATGGCCACCGGTGTCGTGGCCAACTGTGTCGTGGGCACCAGTGTCGTGGCCACCAGTGTCGTGGCCAACTGTGTCGTGGCCACCAGTGTCGTGGCCACCAGTGTCGTGGCCACCAGTGTCGTGGCCACCGGTGTCGTGGCCAACTGTGTCGTGGCCACCAGTGTCGTGGCCACCAGTGTCGTGGCCAACTGTGTCGTGCCACCTGTGTCGTGGCCACCAGTGTCGTGGCCACCAGTGTCGGGGCCAACTGTGTCGGGGCCAACTGTGTCGTGGCCACCAGTGTCGTGGCCACCTGTGTCGTGGCCACCGGTGTAGTGGCCATAAGTGTCGTGGCCACCAGTGTCGTGGCCACCAGTGTCGTGGCCAACTGTGTCGTGGCCACCAATGTTGTGGCCACCAGTGTCGTGGCCACCGGTGTCGTGGCCAACTGTGTCGTGGCCACCAGTGTCGTGGCCACCAGTGTCGTGGCCAACTGTGTCGTGCCACCAGTGTCGTGGCCACCAGTGTAGTGGCCACCAGTGTCGGGGCCAACTGTGTCGGGGCCAACTGTGTCGTGGCCACCGTGTTGTGACCACCAGTGTCGTGGCCACCAGTGTTGTGACCACCAGTGTTGTGACCACCATTGTCGTGGCCACCAGTGTTGTGGCCACCAGTGTTGTGACCACCAGTGTTGTGACGACCAGTGTTGTGACCACCAGTGTCGTGGCCACCAGTGTTGTGACCACCAGTGTTGTGACCACCAGTGTCGTGGCCACCAGTGTCGTGGCCACCAGTGTTGTGGCCACCAGTGTTGTGACCACCAGTGTTGTGACCACCAGTGTCGTGGCCACCAGTGTTGTGGCCAACTGTGTCGTGGCCACCAGTGTCGTGGCCACCAGTGTCGTGGCCACCAGTGTCGTGGCCAACTGTGTCGTGGCCACCAGTGTCATGGCCACCAGTGTCGTGGCCACCAGTGTCGTGGCCATCTGTGTCGTGGCCAACTGTGCCGTGGCCACAAGTGTCGTGGCCAACTGTGTCGTAGCCACCAGTGTCGTGGCCACCAGTGTCGTGGCCACCAGTGTCGTGGCCACCAGTTCGTGGCCACCAGTGTCGTGGCCAACTGTATCGTGGACACCAGTGTCGTGGCCACCACTGTCGTGGCCACCAGTGTCGTGGCCCACTGTGTCGAGGCCACCAGTGTCCTGGCCACCAGTGTCGTGGCCACCAGTGTCGAGGCCACCAGTGTCGTAGCAAACAGTGTCGTGGCCACCAGTGTCGTGGCCACCAGTGTCGTGGCCACCAGTGTCGTGGCCACCAGTGTCGTGGCCACCAGGGTCGAGGCCACCAGTGTCGTGGCCACCAGTTTCGTGGCCCATTGTGTCGACTCTACCAGTGTCGTGGGCACCAGTGTCGTGGCCACCAGTGTTGTGGCCGACTGTGTAGTGGCCAAATGTGTCGAGGCCACCAGTGTCGTGGCCACCAGTGTCGAGGTCACCAGTGTCGTGGCCACCAGTGTCGTGGCCACCAGTGTCGTGGCCACCAGTGCCGTGGCCAACTGTGTCGTGGCCACCAGTGTCGTGGCCACCAGTGTCGTGGCCACCAGTGTCGTGGCCACCGGTGTTGTGGCCAATTGTGTCGTGGCCACCAGTGTCGTGGCCACCAGTGTCGTGGCCACCAGTGTCGTGGTCACCAGTGTTGTGGCCAACTGTGTCGTGGCCACCAGTGTCGTGGCCACCAGTGTCGTGGCCAACTGTGTCGTGGCCACCAGTGTCATGGCCACCAGTGTCGTGGCCACCAGTGTCGTGGCCACCAGTGTCGTAGCCACCAGTGTTGTGACCACCAGTGTTGTGACCACCAGTGTTATGGCCACCAGTGTCGTGGCCACCAGTGTCGTGGCCACCAGTGTCGTGGCCACCAGTGTCGTGGCCACCAGTGTCGGGGCCAACTATGTCGTGGCCACCAGTGTCGTGGCCACCAGTGTCGTGGCCACCAGTGTTGTGGGCACCAGTGTCGTGGCCACCAGTGTCGTAGCCACCAGTGTCGTGGCCACCAGTGTCGTGGCCAACTGTGTCGTGGCCACCAATGTTGTGGCCACCAGTGTCGTGGCCACCAGTGTTGTGGCCACCAGTGTCATGACCACCAGTGTTGTGACCACCAGTGTCGTGGCCACCAGTGTTGTGACCACCATTGTTGTGACCACCAGTGTCGTGGCCACCAGTGCCGTGGCCACCAGTGTTGTGGCCACCAGTGTTGTGACCACCAGTGTCGTGGCCACCAGTGTTGTGACTACCAGTGTTGTGGCCACCAGTGTCGTGGCCACCAGTGTTGTGGCCAACTGTGTCGTGGCCACCAGTGTCGTGGCCACCAGTGTCTTGGCCAACTGTGTCGTGGCCACCAGTGTCGTGGCCACCAGTGTCGTGGCCACCAGTGTCGTGGCCACCGGTGTCGTGGCCACCAGTGTCGTGGCCACCGGTGTCGTGACTACCAGTGTTGTGGCCACCAGTGTCGTGGCCACCAGTGTTGTGGCCAACTGTGTCGTGGGCACCAGTGTCGTGGCCACCAGTGTCGTGGCCAACTGTGTCGTGGCCAACTGTGCCGTGGCCACCAGTGTCGTGGCCACCAGTGTCGTGGCCAAATGTGTCGTGCCACCAGTGTCGTGGGCACCAGTGTCGTGGCCACCAGTGTCGTGGCCACCAGTGTCGTGGCCACCGGTGTCGTGGCCAACTGTGTCGTGGCCACCAGTGTCGTGGCCACCAGTGTCGTGGCCACCAGTGTCGTGGCCACCAGTGTTGTGGCCAACTGTGTCGTGGCCACTAGTGTCGTGGCCACCAGTGTCGTGGCCAACTGTGTCGTGGCCACCAGTGTCATGGCCACCAGTGTCGTGGCCACCAGTGTCGTGGCCACCAGTGTCGTAGCCACCAGTGTTGTGACCACCAGTGTTGTGACCACCAGTGTTATGGCCACCAATGTCGTGGCCACCAGTGTCGTGGCCACCAGTGTTGTGGCCACCAGTGTCGCGGCCACCAGTGTCGGGGCCAACTGTGTCGGGGCCAACTGTGTCGTGGCCACCAGTGTCGCGGCCACTAGTGTCGTGGCCACCAGTGTCGTGGCCACCAGTGTCGCGGCCACCAGTGTCGTGGCCACCAGTGTCGTGGCCAACTGTGTCGTGGCCACCAGTGTCGTGGCCACCAGTGTCGTGGCCAACTGTGTCGTGGCCACCAATGTTGTGGCCACCAGTGTCGTGGCCACCAGTGTCATGACCACCAGTGTTGTGGCCACCAGTGTCATGACCACCAGTGTTGTGACCACCAGTGTTGTGACCACCAGTGTTGTGACCACCAGTGTTGTGACCGCCAGTGTCGTGACCACCAGTGTTGTGACCACCAGTGTTGTGACCGCCAGTGTCGTGACCACCAGTGTTGTGACCACCAGTGTTGTGACCGCCAGTGTCGTGGCCACCAGTGTCGTGGCCACCAGTGTCGTGGCCACCAGTGGTGTGGCCACCAGTGGTGTGGCCACCAGTGTTGTGACCACCAGTGTTGTGACCACCAGTGTCGTGGCCACCAGTGTCGTGGCCACCAGTGTCGTCAACACCAGTGTCGTGACCGCCAGTGTCGTGACCACCAGCGTTGTGACCACCAGTGTCGTGGCCACCAGTGTTGTGACCACCAGTGTCGTGGCCACCAGTGTCGTGAACACCAGTGTTGTGGCCAACAGTGTTGTGACCACCAGTGTCGTGGCCACCATTGTTGTGACCACCAGTGTCGTGACCACCAGTGTCGTGGCCACCAGTGTCGTGGCCACCAGTGTTGTGGCCACCAGTGTTGTGACCACCAGTGTCGTGGCCACCAGTGTCGTGGCCACCAGTGTCGTGGCCACCAGATTCGTGACCACCAGTGTCGTGGCCACCAGTGTCGTGGCCACCAGTGTTGTGGCCACCAGTGTTGTGACCACCAGTGTCGTGACCACCAGTGTCGTGGCCACCAGTGTCGTGGCCACCAGTGTCGTGGCCACCAGTATTGTGACCACCAGTGTTGTGACCACCAGTGTCGTGGCCACCAGTGTCGTGGCCACCAGTGTCGTGGCCACCAGTGTCGTGGCCACCAGTGTTGTGGCCACCAGTGTTGTGACCACCAGTGTCGTGACCACCAGTGTCGTGGCCACCAGTGTTGTGGGCACCAGTGTTGTGACCACCAGTGTCGTGGCCACCAGTGTCGTGGCCACCAGTGTCGTGGCCACCAGATTCGTGACCACCAGTGTCGTGGCCACCAGTGTCGTGGCCACCAGTGTTGTGGCCACCAGTGTTGTGACCACCAGTGTCGTGACCACCAGTGTCGTGGCCACCAGTGTCGTGGCCACCAGTGTCGTGGCCACCAGTGTTGTGACCACCAGTGTCGTGGCCACCAGTGTCGTGGCCACCAGTGTCGTGGCCACCAGTGTCGTGGCCACCAGTGTTGTGGCCACCAGTGTTGTGACCACCAGTGTCGTGGCCACCAGTGTTGTGGCCACCAGTGTCGTGACCACCAGTGTCGTGGCCACCAGTGTCGTGGCCACCAGTGTCGTTGCCACCAGTGTCGTGACCACCAGTGTCGTGGCCACCAGTGTCGTGGCCACCAGTGTTGTGGCCACCAGTGTTGTGACCACCAGTGTCGTGGCCACCAGTGTCGTGGCCACCAGTGTCGTGACCACCAGTGTCGTGGCCACCATTGTTGTGACCACCAGTGTCGTGACCACCAGTGTCGTGGCCACCAGTGTCGTGGCCACCAGTGTTGTGTCCACCAGTGTTGTGACCGCCAGTGTCGTGACCACCAGTGTTGTGACCACCAGTGTCGTGGCCACCGGTGTTGTGACCACCAGTGTCGTGGCCACCCGTGTCGTGAACACCAGTGTTGTGGCCACCAGTGTTGTGACCACCAGTGTCGTGGCCACCAGTGTTGTGACCACCAGTGTTGTGACCACCAGTGTCGTGGCCACCAGTGTCGTGGCCACCAGTGTTGTGGCCACCAGTGTTGTGACCACCAGTGTCGTGGCCACCAGTGTCGTAGCCACCAGTGTCGTGGCCACCAGTGTCGTGGCCAACTGTGTCGTGGCCACCAATGTTGTGGCCACCAGTGTCGTGGCCACCAGTGTTGTGGCCACCAGTGTCATGACCACCAGTGTTGTGACCACCAGTGTCGTGGCCACCAGTGTTGTGACCACCATTGTTGTGACCACCAGTGTCGTGGCCACCAGTGCCGTGGCCACCAGTGTTGTGGCCACCAGTGTTGTGACCACCAGTGTCGTGGCCACCAGTGTTGTGACTACCAGTGTTGTGGCCACCAGTGTCGTGGCCACCAGTGTTGTGGCCAACTGTGTCGTGGCCACCAGTGTCGTGGCCACCAGTGTCTTGGCCAACTGTGTCGTGGCCACCAGTGTCGTGGCCACCAGTGTCGTGGCCACCAGTGTCGTGGCCACCGGTGTCGTGGCCACCAGTGTCGTGGCCACCGGTGTCGTGACTACCAGTGTTGTGGCCACCAGTGTCGTGGCCACCAGTGTTGTGGCCAACTGTGTCGTGGGCACCAGTGTCGTGGCCACCAGTGTCGTGGCCAACTGTGTCGTGGCCAACTGTGCCGTGGCCACCAGTGTCGTGGCCACCAGTGTCGTGGCCAAATGTGTCGTGCCACCAGTGTCGTGGGCACCAGTGTCGTGGCCACCAGTGTCGTGGCCACCAGTGTCGTGGCCACCGGTGTCGTGGCCAACTGTGTCGTGGCCACCAGTGTCGTGGCCACCAGTGTCGTGGCCACCAGTGTCGTGGCCACCAGTGTTGTGGCCAACTGTGTCGTGGCCACTAGTGTCGTGGCCACCAGTGTCGTGGCCAACTGTGTCGTGGCCACCAGTGTCATGGCCACCAGTGTCGTGGCCACCAGTGTCGTGGCCACCAGTGTCGTAGCCACCAGTGTTGTGACCACCAGTGTTGTGACCACCAGTGTTATGGCCACCAATGTCGTGGCCACCAGTGTCGTGGCCACCAGTGTTGTGGCCACCAGTGTCGCGGCCACCAGTGTCGGGGCCAACTGTGTCGGGGCCAACTGTGTCGTGGCCACCAGTGTCGCGGCCACTAGTGTCGTGGCCACCAGTGTCGTGGCCACCAGTGTCGCGGCCACCAGTGTCGTGGCCACCAGTGTCGTGGCCAACTGTGTCGTGGCCACCAGTGTCGTGGCCACCAGTGTCGTGGCCAACTGTGTCGTGGCCACCAATGTTGTGGCCACCAGTGTCGTGGCCACCAGTGTCATGACCACCAGTGTTGTGGCCACCAGTGTCATGACCACCAGTGTTGTGACCACCAGTGTTGTGACCACCAGTGTTGTGACCACCAGTGTTGTGACCGCCAGTGTCGTGACCACCAGTGTTGTGACCACCAGTGTTGTGACCGCCAGTGTCGTGACCACCAGTGTTGTGACCACCAGTGTTGTGACCGCCAGTGTCGTGGCCACCAGTGTCGTGGCCACCAGTGTCGTGGCCACCAGTGGTGTGGCCACCAGTGGTGTGGCCACCAGTGTTGTGACCACCAGTGTTGTGACCACCAGTGTCGTGGCCACCAGTGTCGTGGCCACCAGTGTCGTCAACACCAGTGTCGTGACCGCCAGTGTCGTGACCACCAGCGTTGTGACCACCAGTGTCGTGGCCACCAGTGTTGTGACCACCAGTGTCGTGGCCACCAGTGTCGTGAACACCAGTGTTGTGGCCAACAGTGTTGTGACCACCAGTGTCGTGGCCACCATTGTTGTGACCACCAGTGTCGTGACCACCAGTGTCGTGGCCACCAGTGTCGTGGCCACCAGTGTTGTGGCCACCAGTGTTGTGACCACCAGTGTCGTGGCCACCAGTGTCGTGGCCACCAGTGTCGTGGCCACCAGATTCGTGACCACCAGTGTCGTGGCCACCAGTGTCGTGGCCACCAGTGTTGTGGCCACCAGTGTTGTGACCACCAGTGTCGTGACCACCAGTGTCGTGGCCACCAGTGTCGTGGCCACCAGTGTCGTGGCCACCAGTATTGTGACCACCAGTGTTGTGACCACCAGTGTCGTGGCCACCAGTGTCGTGGCCACCAGTGTCGTGGCCACCAGTGTCGTGGCCACCAGTGTTGTGGCCACCAGTGTTGTGACCACCAGTGTCGTGACCACCAGTGTCGTGGCCACCAGTGTTGTGGGCACCAGTGTTGTGACCACCAGTGTCGTGGCCACCAGTGTCGTGGCCACCAGTGTCGTGGCCACCAGATTCGTGACCACCAGTGTCGTGGCCACCAGTGTCGTGGCCACCAGTGTTGTGGCCACCAGTGTTGTGACCACCAGTGTCGTGACCACCAGTGTCGTGGCCACCAGTGTCGTGGCCACCAGTGTCGTGGCCACCAGTGTTGTGACCACCAGTGTCGTGGCCACCAGTGTCGTGGCCACCAGTGTCGTGGCCACCAGTATCGTGGCCACCAGTGTTGTGGCCACCAGTGTTGTGACCACCAGTGTCGTGGCCACCAGTGTTGTGGCCACCAGTGTCGTGACCACCAGTGTCGTGGCCACCAGTGTCGTGGCCACCAGTGTCGTTGCCACCAGTGTCGTGACCACCAGTGTCGTGGCCACCAGTGTCGTGGCCACCAGTGTTGTGGCCACCAGTGTTGTGACCACCAGTGTCGTGGCCACCAGTGTCGTGGCCACCAGTGTCGTGACCACCAGTGTCGTGGCCACCATTGTTGTGACCACCAGTGTCGTGACCACCAGTGTCGTGGCCACCAGTGTCGTGGCCACCAGTGTTGTGTCCACCAGTGTTGTGACCGCCAGTGTCGTGACCACCAGTGTTGTGACCACCAGTGTCGTGGCCACCGGTGTTGTGACCACCAGTGTCGTGGCCACCCGTGTCGTGAACACCAGTGTTGTGGCCACCAGTGTTGTGACCACCAGTGTCGTGGCCACCAGTGTTGTGACCACCAGTGTTGTGACCACCAGTGTCGTGGCCACCAGTGTCGTGGCCACCAGTGTTGTGGCCACCAGTGTTGTGACCACCAGTGTCGTGGCCACCAGTGTTGTGACCACCAGTGTTGTGACCACCAGTGTCGTGGCCACCAGTGTCGTGGCCACCAGTGTCGTCGCCACCAGTGTCGTGGCCACCAGTGTTGTGACCACCAGTGTCGTGGCCACCAGTGTTGTGGCCACCAGTGTCGTGACCACCAGTGTTGTGACCACCAGTGTTGTGACAACCAGTGTTATGTGAACCAGTGTCGTGGCCACCAGTGTCGTGGCCAATTGTGTCGTGACCACCAGTGTTGTGACCACCAGTGTTATTTGAACCAGTGTCGTGGCCACCAGTGTCGTGACCACCAGTGTCGTGGCCACCAGTGTCGTGACCACTAGTGTTGTGACCACCAGTGTCGTGACCACCAGTGTCGTGGCCACCAGTGTTGTGGCCACCAGTGTTGTGACCACCAGTGTTATGTGAACCAGTGTCGTGACCACCAGTGTTGTGGCCACCAGTGTTGTGACCACCAGTGTCGTGGCCACCAGTGTTGTGGCCACCAGTGTTGTGACCACCAGTGTTATGTGAACCAGTGTCGTGGCCACCAGTGTCGTGGCCACCAGTGTTGTGACCACCAGTGTCGTGACCACCAGTGTTGTGACCACCAGTGTTGTGACCACCAGTGTCGTGGCCACCAGTGTCGTGGCCAATTGTGTCGTGACCACCAGTGTTGTGACCACCAGTGTTGTGACCACCAGTGTTGTGATCACCAGTTTTGTGGCCACCAGTAATGTGGCCACCAGTGATGTGGCCACCAGTAGTGTGGCCACTAGTGGTGTGGTAACCAGTGATGTGGCCACCAGTGGTGTTGCCATTAGTGGTGTGGCCACCAGTGTCGTGAACACCAGTGGTGTTGCCACCAGTGTCGTGGCCACCAGTGTTATGACCACCAGTGTTGTGACCACCAGTGTTGTGGCCACCTGTGTTGGGACCACCAGTGTCGTGGCCACCAGTGTCGTGGCCACCAGTGGTGTGGCCACCAGTGGTGTGGCCACCACTGGTTTGGCCACCAGTGGTGTGGCCACCAATGGTGTGGCCACCAGTGGTGTGGCCACCAGTGTTGTGACCACCAGTGTCGTGGCCACCAGTGTTGTGGCCACCAGTGTCGTGACCACCAGTGTTGTGACCACCAGTGTTGTGACAACCAGTGTTGTGGCCACCAGTGTCGTGGCCACCAGTGTCGTGGCCAATTGTGTCGTGACCACCAGTGTTGTGACCACCAGTGTTATGTGAACCAGTGTCGTGGCCACCAGTGTCGTGACCACCAGTGTCGTGGCCACCAGTGTCGTGACCACTAGTGTTGTGACCACCAGTGTCGTGACCACCAGTGTCGTGGCCACCAGTGTTGTGGCCACCAGTGTTGTGACCACCAGTGTTATGTGAACCAGTGTCGTGACCACCAGTGTTGTGGCCACCAGTGTTGTGACCACCAGTGTCGTGGCCACCAGTGTTGTGGCCACCAGTGTTGTGACCACCAGTGTTATGTGAACCAGTGTCGTGGCCACCAGTGTCGTGGCCACCAGTGTTGTGACCACCAGTGTCGTGACCACCAGTGTTGTGACCACCAGTGTCGTGGCCACCAGTGTCGTGGCCACCAGTGTCGTGGCCAATTGTGTCGTGACCACCAGTGTTGTGACCACCAGTGTTGTGACCACCAGTGTTGTGATCACCAGTGTTGTGGCCACCAGTAATGTGGCCACCAGTGATGTGGCCACCAGTAGTGTGGCCACTAGTGGTGTGGTAACCAGTGATGTGGCCACCAGTGGTGTTGCCATTAGTGGTGTGGCCACCAGTGTCGTGAACACCAGTGGTGTTGCCACCAGTGTCGTGGCCACCAGTGTTATGACCACCAGTGTTGTGACCACCAGTGTTGTGGCCACCTGTGTTGGGACCACCAGTGTCGTGGCCACCAGTGTCGTGGCCACCAGTGGTGTGGCCACCAGTGGTGTGGCCACCAGTGGTGTGGCCACCAGTGGTGTGGCCACCAATGGTGTGGCCACCAGTGGTGTGGCCACCAGTGTTGTGACCACCAGTGTCGTGGCCACCAGTGTTGTGGCCACCAGTGTCGTGACCACCAGTGTTGTGACCACCAGTGTTGTGACAACCAGTGTTGTGGCCACCAGTGTCGTGGCCACCAGTGTCGTGGCCAATTGTGTCGTGACCACCAGTGTTGTGACCACCAGTGTTATGTGAACCAGTGTCGTGGCCACCAGTGTCGTGACCACCAGTGTCGTGGCCACCAGTGTCGTGACCACTAGTGTTGTGACCACCAGTGTCGTGACCACCAGTGTCGTGGCCACCAGTGTTGTGGCCACCAGTGCTGTGACCACCAGTGTTATGTGAACCAGTGTCGTGACCACCAGTGTTGTGGCCACCAGTGTTGTGACCACCAGTGTCGTGGCCACCAGTGTTGTGGCCACCAGTGTTGTGACCACCAGTGTTATGTGAACCAGTGTCGTGGCCACCAGTGTCGTGGCCACCAGTGTTGTGACCACCAGTGTCGTGACCACCAGTGTTGTGACCACCAGTGTAGTGACCACCAGTGTCGTGGCCACCAGTGTCGTGGCCAATTGTGTCGTGACCACCAGTGTTGTGACCACCAGTGTTGTGACCACCAGTGTTGTGATCACCAGTGTTGTGGCCACCAGTGGTGTGGCCACCAGTGATGTGGCCACCAGTAGTGTGGCCACTAGTGGTGTGGTAACCAGTGATGTGGCCACCAGTGGTGTGGCCATTAGTGGTGTGGCCACCAGTGTCGTGAACACCAGTGGTGTTGCCACCAGTGTCGTGGCCACCAGTGTTATGACCACCAGTGTTGTGACCACCAGTGTTGTGGCCACCTGTGTTGGGACCACCAGTGTCGTGGCCACCAGTGTCGTGGTCACCTGTGGTGTGGCCACCAGTGGTGTGGCCACCAGTGGTGTGGCCACCAGTGGTGTGACCACCAGTGTTGTGGCCACCAGTGTCGTGGCCACCAGTGGTGTGACCACCAGTGTCGTGACCACCAATGGTGTGGCCACCAATGGTGTGGCCACCAGTGGTGTGGCCACCAATGGTGTGGCCACCAGTGGTGTGGCCAGGCGGGCACAGGTGGCAGGCGTGCAGTAATCAGGGACTCAAGACAAGCCTGGTGGTGAGTGAAGCATAAATAAAAGATGTGTAGGGGGGGGGGTGAGTCCCAGGGGGGGGTGAGTCCCAGGGGGGGGGGGTGTGAGTCCCAGGGGGGGGGGGGGGGTGAGTCCCGCCCCGACATCCTGCGTCTTGTTGGTACTCACCCCCCCCCCTGTGGTACTATGGTTCACCTGTTGTTAGTTTATTGTGCACCCTGTACTCATCCTGTGAGTGGTAGTGTGCACCCTGTACTCATCCTGTGTGTGGTAGTGTGCACCCTGTACTCATCCTGTGAGTGGTAGTGTGCACCCTGTACTCATCCTGTGAGTGGTAGTGTGCACCCTGTACTCATCCTGTGAGTGGTAGTGTGCTCTCTGTACTCATCCTGTGTGTGGTAGTGTGCACCCTGTACTCATCCTGTGTGTGGTAGTGTGCTCTCTGTACTCATCCTGTGTGTGGTAGTGTGCACCCTGTACTCATCCTGTGTGTGGTAGTGTGCTCTCTGTACTCATCCTGTGAGTGGTAGTGTGCACCCTGTACTCATCCTGTGTGTGGTAGTGTGCTCTCTGTACTCATCCTGTGTGTGGTAGTGTGCACCCTGTACTCATCCTGTGTGTGGTAGTGTGCACCCTGTACTCATCCTGTGAGTGGTAGTGTGCACCCTGTACTCATCCTGTGAGTGGTAGTGTGCACCCTGTACTCATCCTGTGAGTGGTAGTGTGCACCCTGTACTCATCCTGTGTGGTAGTGTGCTCTCTGTACTCATCCTGTGTGTGGTAGTGTGCTCTCTGTACTCATCCTGTGTGTGGTAGTGTGCACCCTGTACTCATCCTGTGTGTGGTAGTGTAGTGTGCACCCTGTACTCATCCTGTGAGTGGTAGTGTGCTCTCTGTACTCATCCTGTGAGTGGTAGTGTGCACCCTGTACTCATCCTGTGAGTGGTAGTGTGCACCCTGTACTCATCCTGTGTGTGGTAGTGTGCTCTCTGTACTCATCCTGTGTGTGGTAGTGTGCACCCTGTACTCATCCTGTGTGTGGTAGTGTGCACCCTGTACTCATCCTGTGAGTGGTAGTGTGCACCCTGTACTCATCCTGTGTGTGGTAGTGTGCTCTCTGTACTCATCCTGTGTGTGGTAGTGTGCACCCTGTACTCATCCTGTGAGTGGTAGTGTGCACCCTGTACTCATCCTGTGTGTGGTAGTGTAGTGTGCACCCTGTACTCATCCTGTGAGTGGTTGTGTGCACCCTGTACTCATCCTGTGTGTGGTAGTGTGCACCCTGTACTCATCCTGCGTGTGGTAGTGTGCACCCTGTACTCATCCTGTGTGTGGTAGTGTGCACCCTGTACTCATCCTGTGTGTGGTAGTGTGCACCCTGTACTCATCCTGTGTGTGGTAGTGTGCACCCTGTACTCATCCTGTGTGTGGTAGTGTGCACCCAGTACTCACCCTGTGTATGGTAGTGTAGTGTGCACCCAGTACTCACCCTGTACTCATCCTGTTTTTTCCTACCACAGACGTGGCCACACATTTACAATGCTAACCAGCATATATACATTTTCTTCTGTCCTCCATGGACAGTGTTAGAGATGTGTTAAACATATAGTTCAAGGGTTTATTGAACAATCAACTACAGAAGGTGATTCGGTGCTTTTTAAATACTAAGCCAACTTACATACGTAAATACATAGACACAGAGATTTACGTATGCCCTACATAAAGTGTTCGATGTGTCTTTTACATAGCGTCATTAATGTGCATTTACAAAGGTGAAATGTAATTCTGATCAGCTTCCATATATAATTTATATACATACATATACATACATACACACACACACACATACATATACATACATATATATACACACACACACATGCATTCACATACATTTGTCTCTTTTACCCTGACAGGGTGAGATAGCTGATAGAGAAACTAGTGTGCAATTAAGCAATAAATCATTGAAGGTGATGAAGGTGCTTTTACAAGCTCAGGTTATATAGTTACATCATATATATACATTGTATAATTGATATATTACATGGTTAATCTTGGGTACAAGTCCAATATATCATCAAGTGTTCCAGTACTCATATAGTAACTACACAGTTTAGCATACCTTAGCCCAGGAGGGCGAAAGTCAGTCAATATGGGACATTCTACAATATAATGTTCAAGAGAGTGCATGTTTTCTCTTTCACAAA
The DNA here is from genome assembly GCF_040958095.1 of Procambarus clarkii. Classification (NCBI taxonomy): domain Eukaryota; kingdom Metazoa; phylum Arthropoda; class Malacostraca; order Decapoda; family Cambaridae; genus Procambarus; species Procambarus clarkii. The sequence goes on along the minus strand of NC_091228.1, from coordinate 22,722,313 downwards.
GTTTTTTTTTTTTATTTTTACATGCAAAGCATGCAATTTAAATACAATAAAAACAATACAGAATACATAACAAAGGAAAACAATAGACCACCGGCCAGAAGGGCCGACAGCATAGCACAACAAAACACAAACACGATAAATGCATAGAAAAATACAGCATACATCAAGGCACAAAACATAATACAATGGCAAACTAGCAATCACAGTAACATCACAAATCAAAACCTTCATAAAACAAAACATACATCAAGAGGCATAACAGGAAACATAACAGGACAATCACAATACATTCCAAACAAAACATAAAGAACAAACACGTACAACAGGTAAAGCAATACGAAAACACCAGGTCAAACGTACAGCACAGAAACAATACAGGAATAAAAACACTCACACCAAACCATCCGCCCCGTAACAAACAAAGGGCGAGGCCAAAATAAACAATAATAATAAACAAGCAAACCACACACACCTGAAAACAAAACAGGTACAAACACAACAACATACATGCACTGGCCTGAAGGACCGAGAATAAAACAACAAAGTACATCAAGAAACATAACAAGACACTTCAACACAAAACAAATCAATACAAATTTATACAAAGACACTAAACACCGGCCTGAAGGGCCGACAACAAAAACAATGAAAAATACAACAAAACAACGGTCATGAGAACAAACATAACACCGGCCTGAAGGGCGCACAATAGGTACAACACATTGCAAACAAACCACAGGTCCAAGCACCAAGCACACAGCAAGCACACAGACTACTAAAATTTCTCATACTTATCCGGCCACTCCGCCGCCGGGAATCGAACACAATACGCCTCCCAAAGTAACATGACGTCCTCCGTAACAGCTTCATTACGAACCGTACAAGGATCAGGCATTAACTCCGGCACACCCACAATAAAACACCGAGCCCGTCGAATCCAGATGGAAGAAGGGCACCATGGAACAGGACGCACGCGGTCAACAATGTCAAACCGCAAAGGATGCTCATCATCATGCGACACTCCGGAGGCCAAGACGATAAGGAAAGGCTCCTTCCCACGAGGCCGGGCAATGGGCAGCGCACTGGGAGCCTCCTCGGCTGCCTCACAGGGCCCCGCGTCAACCACCGAACGTTGTGCCTGCTGGGACCCCCCACGCTTGGCATCCTTCTTCAGCACCAGTTTGATGCCTCGGCTCGCACCAGAACCCTCACCACCCACGTCTGTAGGAGCAACCACCTCCCACTGCGTAGAACCTTCTGCAGGAGAAAGAACAGGAGGTAAATCAGACGCACAATCATCGTCAACAGCAGACACATGGACATCAGCCACCACCAGCGTCGTAGAGCACGAAGCACCCGGAATCGCCACATCATCGCCCGAAGCTCCACCTGCGTCGTATTCCTCCACATCAGCCCAAGCAGTAGAAGAACGCCTGGGCACTGGCCGCACATCCTCACAGCCGGAGGCGGACCCAGAACCACGGGCCTCACGAACCAGGCGAACCAACGCCCGTCGCAGTACGGCAGCAGCCTCAACCACATGGGGAACCGGGCCCCACACAACAGGATGCTCCGCAGCCCCCCCAACACCCAGCACAGCTGGAACACCTGGCGAGGGTGCAGGACCAGGCGCAGCAGCAGGAGTCGAGGAAGACGAAGACGACCCGCAGAGACCATCCGGAAGACCCTCGGGAGCAACTGGCACAGCGAAGTGACCAGCGACAGGAGCCACCGGAACACTCGGCGGAGGGACAACAACCACTGGGGGCATGTCTGTGACGCAGGGGGGGCCGCATCAGCAGCGAATGGGACCTGCCCCTCTTCATCTCCGGAATCCACGCCCTGAGGGAGCGGCGGGAAATCTTCTTCCCGAAACAAGTTAACAGGTGTAGCAGGGGCCTCAGAGCACCCGGCAGCCTGATGCCCTAACTGGCCACACCGGAAACAAGTACGGGGCTGCCAGGCATAATACACCCGAACGTAGTAACCCAGCAGCTGGACAGAAGAAGGGATATCCGACCGCAGGCGCATACCTAAGGTACGGATGTTCGTCTGCTTCCCAGCATACTTCCCCGAGGAAAGCGTGTTCACCCGCACACTGATGACAGCACCATACCTCCCGAAGAAGCGCCGGAGAAGGTCTTCAGGGAACTCCAGGGGCGCACCGTGCACACTGACATAAGTCAGGGCATCACTTCGGTCCGAGACCGCAACAGAGCCGACGCCATCCGGCAACTGCAACGAACGCCCTTCGTACCGACGGAGGAAGTCCCGATACTCCTCCTCCCGCACGAACTTGATAATCACCCGGTGGGACGTAACAAGCTCAACTCCATATACAGCCTCCACCGGGACACGAAGCATGTCGCACATCACCAACTCAATGGCCGGATAACCAGCCTTGCACGAGAACTCTAGTCCCATGGAATTCACCCGCAAAACAGGAGGAATTGCAAGGCCCCCCCCCATGTCAAAACTGCCACGTCAGCACGCAGCCAGGCAGGCAACAACACTGGGAGGGCAGTGACGCCCTCACCACCTGGCGACCAAACGGCAAACAACTCCAACAGCCACGGAGGGTCGGTAAGCGTCCTCACTCCATGGCCGCTAGCAGTCGACTCATCAGGACTGGTCAGATCTGTCTCACTTTCACAAAGTTGACACATTGTGTACTCGACATTTGGGTTTTGAGAAAGCTGCCAGGTACGTCTATATCCCAGGCGTATTCTGGCCACTATAACATCACATTGCCGGGTTCTTGTTCTATTAGTCCCCATATGTAAATGTCTCCTCACGATATCTATCATAATATTTAGTGCTGCAACTTTCCGGTCTTTGAGAATTTGTTAGGTCTGTGAGATCTTCATTAGATTTTTCTTTAAATATTCTTTGTCACTGCTAATGAAACACCCATATCAATTTCTACCACTGGTTTTCTACAGGCTGTCTTTGCAAGCATATCAACAGTGGCATGCCTTGAGATGTCAACATGTGATGGTATCCATAGGAATTTAATCTCAAATCTGTTTTCTTTAGCAGCTAAAACATTCATTCGAATATCACTGACTATTTTCTGGGTGTCACTACTATGTGCGTTCAATGCCAGGAGTGAACTCTGCGAGTCACAGTATATAAGTCTACTGCTTTTGTATTTTAAAAATTCAGTGGCAAGGTATATGCCTGCAAGTTCGGTTTGAGTTATACTTGCCCAGTCATTGACGCGCTTCATTGCTGTATGTACGAGAGAAGATTGTTCAAATATATTACATGCACATCCGGTACATCGTCCACCTTCTTCTACAGAGCCGTCGGTATAGCACTGATACACATCGTTACCCATACTCTTGAGTACTTTCAGTGATGCTTTTCAGTGTTAACTGTTTTAATAATGTAGAGTGCACACTATCTTTCTTGGGCGCATTTACAAAATCAACTGATAGATCCCAGTTATCCCATGGAGTAATTGGTTGATTAATCATTAATTGAGTTGGGTACATATTTAATATTTTGATAGAGTAGGCTACCTTGTAGAACCAAAATACATAATCAGATTTCGTTCTTTTTCTATAGACCTCAGGTGAGTGCAGCATATTAGAAAGTTTAGCTTGAAACTTCATGTGTTGTCTAGATCTACTCAATTCCTTCACGCCGAAAACTGTGCTAATAGACAAAATTCTCTCTCTTATGGTAGGTAATTTTAACTCTGCTCTCATATTAACTATTCTCGTGGACTTTGGAGCCCCAGGGATGAGACGCATAGCTTCATTTTGCAAGGTTTCAAGAGATTTCAGCTCTTTGTCAGTATACAGTGTGAGATGTAGAGCATTGTAGTCAATCACAGAGCGTATAAATGATACATAAAACATTCTAGCAAGTCTCACGTTAAGTCCATGATTGACACCAACAAGGACCCGCAAGGGCTTTAATCTCTCCCAAAGTCTCCTCTTGAGAGAAGAAAGGTACCCAGGGTCGTTAATGGGGACACCAAGATATCTGTAAGACTCGCAGTTCTCAAGTGCTCGCCCATCTATATGATAATTGGGTGGCGGAATACCACATGGAATGAGGGTACGAGTTTTCTGTACAGAGATAAGGAGGCCACATTCCTCAGCTCTAGTAGCAAAAGCGTCGAGCAGAACTTGCATTCTAGGCTCGGAGGCAGTCTGTAAACATATATCATCAGCATAACAAATGACAGTGTCTTCATTATTAGTTGGAAGATCTTTAATAAGTTTATGCATCAGAGCGTTGAACAACAAGGAGCTGAGGACCCCTCCTTGTGGAGTTTCCAGTTCAAAGTGTTTGCTCTCTGTGCTTTTAACACCATTAAATAAAACATATGCTGTTCGATTAGACAAATAGCCCTTTATCCATTTCAGTAATTTTCCTTGTATTCCCAGCTCGGCAAGCTGTTCCAGTATGGTTTCTCTGTTTGCTGTATCAAAAGCTGCTGCTAGGTCGATGAAGACTATTTGAGGGGAAGCTTCAATATGTGCGAAGTACTCAGCAAAACAGTGTTGTGTACTGAGCCCAGGCATAAATCCAAACAGTTGGGGTGACAGGTGCCCCTGTATACGATACATGAGGCGGTTAAGAACAATACGTTCAAGCACTTTGCAAAAACGCGATGTTAGAGATATAGGTCTATAATTATCTGAGTGTGGTTTGGGGATGGGAACAATGACACTCTTTGTCCAAGCATCAGGTAATACTCCTTCACGTAAACTCATTCTGTATAACACTAATAGTGGATTACCTGGTACGTGTGAGACTAATCTCAGTAGACTGTAAGTAATACCGTTCTCTCCAGGAGTAGTTGATTTTCCCATCTTTAGTGCATGATTTAATTCCCATTCAGTCACATCATTAAGGTCCGACACATCGATAGCTGTACAGGCAAGATTGATGGTTAGTTGTCTGTTGGGGCGTGTGTCATTAAGTTTGTGCTGTATGTTGATTGGGAGTGAGTCGTAGCTCCATGTTAGTGTCCATTGACCAAGGAGAATGTTTGCTTGTTCTAGTGGGCTGTGGTGCAGTGGTTTGGTTGGGTTGCTTCTAGAGATTTTTCGTATCTTTTCCCAAACTTCAACAAGTGTTGTTTGCTCATTTATAATTTGTAGGAACTCTTCCCAATGTTTATTACGTATAACGTTGCTCATGTCTCTCACCTCTCTATTTGCAATTAGAAATGCATGCAAGTCACCTTGTGCTTTGGTTCGTTTGTACGTATCTCCAAGTTGCTTTACTCGTTCATGTTCTTCAACAAAAATGGGGTCAAGGACCCACTTGGGTGGTGGTAGGTGTTGCCCATTTCTGCTAGGCTTACGACCTGTTCCCCAACACACCCATGTGTCGTAGTAGGTGGGGTGAGTCTCATCTGCGCTGCCGTGCAGTGTAGACATGTCACCTGACCGCTCCGGTAGTTTGGGGTGGTTGACGTTTTCGCCGGCAGGGGCTGTGGGTGTCTCCACCTTCCCTGCTGTTCCTGGTGGAGTGGACGTGGCGTTTTTACGATGGGCGGCCATCTTCCAGCTGTCGTGAGGGTGAGCTCCATAGGTTTGGAGTTTACTGGCCGTGCTGGTTACCCTCTTGTGGTCTTGAGTGACATGCTCAGGGTCCTGGTCCAGGACGTCTACGGTGTCGAGCTGGTCACTGCTCGCCGTGTGATAATAAAGTTTGTGGGTGAGGCAATGTACTGTGATTTTCTCTGGAGGTACGAGGGGCGTACTTTGCTGCTGCAGGACGGCAACGGGTCTGTGACCATTTCGGACTGCAATGGTGCTTTGACATATGTAAGTGTCCATGGCGCCCCCATGGAGTTTTCCGAGACCCTCCTCCGGCACACTGACCCCGTCGTCAGTGTGCGGATGAACTCGCTGTCATCTGGGAAGTATTCGGGTGTGAAGACCAACATTCGTACCCTCGGGATGCGACTGAAGTCGGACATTCCGTCCTCTGTCCGGCTGTTAGGGTACTACGTGCGGGTGTTTTATGCTTGGCAACCCCGTACTTGTTTCTGGTGTGGCTTGTTGGGGCATCAGGCTGCCGGGTGCACTGCTGATCCGGTTGCTCCCGTGAATTTGTTCCGTGAAGAGGATTTCCCGCTGCTCCCTCTGGAGGAAGACTCCGGGGGTGAGGAAGTGAGCGTCCCGTTCGCTGCTGAGGATCCCCCAGCGTCGCCCGACGTTCCCCCGGTTGTCGCAGGCCCTCCTACGGATGTTGCGGTGGCGTCGGATGTTACTCCTGCTCCTGTATCTGGCCCTGCTGCTCCCGTGGGCCATCCTGGTACTCCCTGTGAGGCGTCGCTGTCTGCTCCCTCGTCTTCGGCTGCTGAACCTGGCCCTGCATCCTCCCCTCAGGTCCCTACTGTGCTGGGTGCTGAGGTGGCTGCGGAGCCTCCTGCTGTGTGTGGTCCGGTTTCCCCTGTGGTAGAGGCTGCTGCCATTCTGCGTCGGGCGTCGGTTCGTCCGGCTAGTGGTACCCGTGCTTCTGGATCCACTTCCGGCTCTGACGATATCAAGCCGGAGCCCAAACATTCCAGGCGTTCGTCTACTGCCTGGGCCGATGTTGGGGACTTCAGTGACTGTCGGTCTTCAGGTGTTGACGGTGTGGATCCGGATGCGTCGTTGTCTCCGCGGTTGGTGGTGGCAGAAGTACATGTGCCTGCTGGTGCTGATGCCCGTGTCTCGGGTGTGCTTTCTGTTCCTTCCCCACCAGGGGGCTCTCCGCAGTGGGAGGTGGTGGCTTCTGCTGCCAGGGATGGTGTGGATGCTGGTGCTGGGTGTGGCCTGGTGGTGACTTTACGAGAGGATGCGCGCCACCCTGGTTCCCTGCAGTCGTTTGGTGGTGTGCCCGTGGCCGCTGGTGCCCCTGTGGTGGTGTCCTCTGTCCAGCCCCCTTCTGTGGGGTTGCGAATTGGGAACCTGGAGGCCGGGGTTGCCGAGTTCCTGCTGTCTGAAAGACCAGAGGACTTTCATGATGAGCAGGTTCCCGGTGTATGGAGTAGGGTGGCGGTTACTCGCCTTCGGAGTAACACCGTCTGAGTTCCCTGTTTGCGGGTGTTTGCTGCCGGGGTTCCGGATGACATGGCGCCCCTGGTGGTGGGTCAAGCCTCTTGGGGGAGGTGGCTGCTTTGGGAGGCGTTCAATGTGCGGTTCCCCCGGGGTTTGTTCCCGGGCAAGTATGTCAGCTGATTTCATGTTACTGTAGTGTTGTGTGCCCCTATGGCCTTTTGTTTGCCTAAATTGTTTTCTGTGCCCGTGCCTCTCCCTTATTTGTTGCGAGGTCAGTGTTTTGGTGAGGGCGTTTTTACTCCTGTATTTGCTTTTGTGTTGTTACTTTGCCATGTGTGTTCTTCTTCTGCATTGCTAGAATGTGTTTTTTTTTATTTGTATTTTTGTTTTTTTTATTATTAGCTTGTGTGCTGTGCGATTTTCTTGTTCTTTTTCATGATGTCCTTTATGTTGTGTTTTGTTCTCGGTTTTGTTCTTGTGTTTTGTTGTGTTTTGTGCTTGTTTGTTGTTGTGTATGTAACTCAGTTTTGTTTTCTTGATTGCATGGATTGCTTGTTTGTTATTATTGTATATTTTGGCCTCTCCCTTTGTTTGTTGCGAGGCGGTTGGTTTGGTGTGAGTGTTTTTATTCATGTCTTGTTTCTGTGCTGTACCTTTGCACTGGTGTTTTATTGTTACTTTACATGTTGAACTTGTTTGTTATTTTTGTTTTGTATTGTGATTTTCTTGTTATACCTCTTGATGTTTGTTTTGTTTTATAATGTTTTGTTTTGACATGTTATTGTGCTTGCTTGACATTGTTTTCTATTTTGTGTCTTGATGTCTGCTGTGTTTTTCACTGCATTTTTTTTGAGATATATACAAGAGTTGTTACATTCTTGTACAGTCACTAGTACGCGTAGCGTTTCGGGCAGGTCCCTGGAATACGATCCCCGCCGCGAAGAATCGTTGTTACAACCAAGTACACATTTTACTGTTGAGTTAAACAGAGGCTACAGTTAAGGAATTGCGCCCAGTAAATCCTCCCCGGCCAGGATACGAACCCATGACAAAGCGCTCGCGGAACGCCAGGCGAGTGTCTTACCACTACACCACGGAGACTGTCGAAGACTTATCGTGTTTGTATTTTGTTCTACTGTGCTGTCGGCCCTTCTGGCCGGTGGTCTATAGTTTTGTTTTGTTTTGTTATGTTTTCTATGTTCTTTTCTTGTTTTTATTGTATTTAAATTGCATGCTTTGCATGTAAAAAAAATAAAAAAAAATGTGTCGTAGTAAGTAGTAATCGTATCAACGAGATCTCTGGAGAAGGCTTGTACATTCGTTATTGTGTAATCTTGATACCATTTTGATATACAATTATTAAAGTGGTCATGCAAGCCATATGGAATATTCATTTTCCGTCTCTGATGTCTATTAGGTACATCACACTGTACCTCATAGGAAGCAGAAACTGCATAGTGATCACTAACTAAGTGATTTACCAACGAACATTCCATCCTATCTTGCACGAGGTGTCTACCCATTACATAATCAAGTCTGCCTCCCAATAAATGAGTTTGGGTATCCGTAGTATACACGGTTAATCTGTTGTCATAAACATATTTGATAAATTTGCATCCATTATCGTTGTTAGTACTGTCTCCCAGCGTACTATGTCTAGTGTGTGGTAGTGTAGTGTGCACCCTGTACTCATCCTGTGTGTGGTAGTGTAGTGTGCACCCTGTACTCATCCTGTGTGTGGTAGTGTAGTGTGCACCCTGTACTCATCCTGTGTGTGGTAGTGTAGTGTGCACCCTGTACTCACCTTTGTGTGGTAGTGTAGTGTGCACCCTGTACTCATCCTGTGTGTGGTAGTGTAGTGTGCACCCTGTACTCATCCTGTGTGTGGTAGTGTGCACCCTGTACTCATCCTGTGTGTGGTAGTGTGCACCCTGTACTCATCCTGTGTGTGGTAGTGTGCACCCTGTACTCATCCTGTGTGTGGTAGTGTGCACCCTGTACTCATCCTGTGAGTGGTAGTGTGCACCCTGTACTCATCCTGTGTGTGGAAGTGTGCACCCTGTACTCATCCTGTGTGTGGTAGTGTGCACCCTGTACTCATCCTGTGTGACGTAGTGTAGTGTGTACCCTGTACTCATCCTGTGTGTGGTAGTGTGCACCCTGTACTCATCCTGTGTGTGGTAGTGTGCACCCTGTACTCATCCTGTGTGTGGTAGTGTGCACCCTGTACTCATCCTGTGTGTGGTAGTGTGCACCCTGTACTCATCCTGTGTGTGGTAGTGTGCACCCTGTACTCATCCTGTGTGTGGTAGTGTGCACCCTGTACTCATCCTTTGTGTGGTAGTGTGCACCCTGTACTCATCCTGTGTGACGTAGTGTAGTGTGTACCCTGTACTCATCCTGTGTGTGGTAGTGTGCACCCTGTACTCATCCTGTGTGTGGTAGTGTAGTGTGCACCCTGTACTCATCCTGTATGTGGTAGTGTGCACCCTGTACTCATCCTGTGTGTGGTAGTGTGCAACCTGTACTCATCCTGTGAGTGGTAGTGTAGTGTGCACCCTGTACTCATCCTGTGTGTGGTAGTGTAGTGTGCACCCTGTACTCATCCTGTGTGTGGTAGTGTAGTGTGCACCCTGTACTCATCCTGTGTGTGGTAGTGTGCACCCTTTACTCATCCTGTGAGTGGTAGTGTAGTGTGCACCCTGTACTCATCCTGTGTGTGGTAGTGTAGTGTGCACCCTGTACTCATCCTGTGAGTGGTAGTGTAGTGTGCACCCTGTACTCATCCAGTGAGTGGTAGTGTGCACCCTGTACTCATCCTGTGAGTGGTACTGTGCACCCTGTACTCATCCTGTGTGTGGTAGTGTAGTGTGCACCCTGTACTCACCCTGTGTGTGGTAGTGTAGTGTGTACTCTGTACTCATCCTGTGTGTGGTAGTGTGCACCCTTTACTCATTCTGTGTGGTAGTGTGCACCCTGTACTCATCCTGTGTGTGGTAGTGTGCACCCTGTACTCATCCTGTGAGTGGTACTGTGCACCCTGTACTCATCCTGTGTGTGGTAGTGTAGTGTGCACCCTGTACTCATCCTGTGTGTGGTAGTGTAGTGTGCACCCTGTACTCATCCTGTGTGTGGTAGTGTGCACCCTATACTCATTCTGTGTGTGGTAGTGCAGTGTGCACCCTGTACTCATCCTGTGTGTGGTAGTGTAGTGTGCACCCTGTACTCATCCTGTGTGTGGTAGTGTAGTGTGCACCCTGTACTCATCCTGTTTGTGGTAGTATGCACCCTGTACTCATCCTGTGTGTGGTAGTGTGCACCCTGTACTCATTCTGTGTGTGGTAGTGCAGTGTGCACCCTGTACTCATCCTGTGTGTGGTAGTGTAGTGTGCACCCTGTACTCATCCTGTGTGTGGTAGTGCAGTGTGCACCCTGTACTCATCCTGTGTGTGGTAGTGTGCACCCTGTACTCATCCTGTGTGTGGTAGTGTGCACCCTGTACTCATCCTGTGTGTGGTAGTGTGCACCCTGTACTCATCCTGTGAGTGGTAGTGTGCACCCTGTACTCATCCTGTGTGTGGAAGTGTGCACCCTGTACTCATCCTGTGTGTGGTAGTGTGCACCCTGTACTCATCCTGTGTGACGTAGTGTAGTGTGTACCCTGTACTCATCCTGTGTGTGGTAGTGTGCACCCTGTACTCATCCTGTGTGTGGTAGTGTGCACCCTGTACTCATCCTGTGTGTGGTAGTGTGCACCCTGTACTCATCCTGTGTGTGGTAGTGTGCACCCTGTACTCATCCTGTGTGTGGTAGTGTGCACCCTGTACTCATCCTGTGTGTGGTAGTGTGCACCCTGTACTCATCCTTTGTGTGGTAGTGTGCACCCTGTACTCATCCTGTGTGACGTAGTGTAGTGTGTACCCTGTACTCATCCTGTGTGTGGTAGTGTGCACCCTGTACTCATCCTGTGTGTGGTAGTGTAGTGTGCACCCTGTACTCATCCTGTATGTGGTAGTGTGCACCCTGTACTCATCCTGTGTGTGGTAGTGTGCAACCTGTACTCATCCTGTGAGTGGTAGTGTAGTGTGCACCCTGTACTCATCCTGTGTGTGGTAGTGTAGTGTGCACCCTGTACTCATCCTGTGTGTGGTAGTGTAGTGTGCACCCTGTACTCATCCTGTGTGTGGTAGTGTGCACCCTTTACTCATCCTGTGAGTGGTAGTGTAGTGTGCACCCTGTACTCATCCTGTGTGTGGTAGTGTAGTGTGCACCCTGTACTCATCCTGTGAGTGGTAGTGTAGTGTGCACCCTGTACTCATCCAGTGAGTGGTAGTGTGCACCCTGTACTCATCCTGTGAGTGGTACTGTGCACCCTGTACTCATCCTGTGTGTGGTAGTGTAGTGTGCACCCTGTACTCACCCTGTGTGTGGTAGTGTAGTGTGTACCCTGTACTCATCCTGTGTGTGGTAGTGTGCACCCTTTACTCATTCTGTGTGGTAGTGTGCACCCTGTACTCATCCTGTGTGTGGTAGTGTGCACCCTGTACTCATCCTGTGAGTGGTACTGTGCACCCTGTACTCATCCTGTGTGTGGTAGTGTAGTGTGCACCCTGTACTCATCCTGTGTGTGGTAGTGTAGTGTGCACCCTGTACTCATCCTGTGTGTGGTAGTGTGCACCCTATACTCATTCTGTGTGTGGTAGTGCAGTGTGCACCCTGTACTCATCCTGTGTGTGGTAGTGTAGTGTGCACCCTGTACTCATCCTGTGTGTGGTAGTGTAGTGTGCACCCTGTACTCATCCTGTTTGTGGTAGTATGCACCCTGTACTCATCCTGTGTGTGGTAGTGTGCACCCTGTACTCATTCTGTGTGTGGTAGTGCAGTGTGCACCCTGTACTCATCCTGTGTGTGGTAGTGTAGTGTGCACCCTGTACTCATCCTGTGTGTGGTAGTGCAGTGTGCACCCTGTACTCATCCTGTGTGTGGTAGTGAAGTGTGCACCCTGTACTCATCCTGTGTGTGGTAGTGTAGTGTGCACCCTGTACTCATCCTGTGTGTGATAGTGTGCACCCTGTACTCATTCTGTGTGTGGTAGTGTAGTGTGCACCCTGTACTCATCCTGTGTGTGATAGTGTGCACCCTGTACTCATTCTGTGTGTGGTAGTGTAGTGTGCACCCTGTACTCATGGAATTCAATATTTATAAAGAAATGCAAAGTGCCGGTAGCACAGGCACTCAGTATAGTGTGGAGGAAGAGCTTGGACACGGGGGAGATACCAGATGCACTTAAAGTAGCAGACATAGCCCCTCTACACAAGCGAGGGAGCAAAGCATTGGCAAAGAATTATAGACCAGTTGCACTAACATCGCACATCATAAAAGTATTTGAGAGAGTGATTAGGAGTCAGGTCACCAATTTCATGGAGACCAATGACCTTCACAACCCAGGCCAACATGGATTTCGAGCGGGAAGATCGTGCCTCTCACAGCTACTTGAGCACTACGACAAAGTCACTGAGGCATTAGAAGAAAAACAGAATGTTGATGTGATATACACGGACTTCGCAAAGGCCTTCGATAAATGTGACCATGGCGTGATAGCACACAAAATGAAGTCAGTGGGAATAACCGGTAAAGTAGGACGCTGGATACTCAGTTTTCTGTCAAACAGGACTCAGCGAGTAACGGTCAACCATATAAAATCTAGTCCAAGTGCAGTGAAAAGCTCTGTACCTCAGGGTACAATTCTAGCACCGCTGCTTTTCCTTATTCTCATATCAGATATAGACAAAAATACAAGTCACAGCTTCGTATCATCCTTTGCAGATGACACAAAAATCAGTATGAAAATTACCTCGGCTGAAGACATTGAAAAACTTCAAGCTGATATTAATAAAGTTTTCGACTGGGCATCAGAAAATAACATGATGTTTAACAGTGATAAATTCCAGGTACTCAGGTACGGTAAAAATTAGGACCTTAAACATAATACAGAGTACAAAACACAATCAAATGTACCCATAGTAGGAAAACAGCATGTAAAGGATTTGGGAATAATAATGTCTGACGACCTAACGTTTAAGGAGCATAACCAAGCAAATATTGCGACAGCCAGAAAAATGATAGGATGGATTACGAGAACTTTCAAATCCAGGGATCCCATCACAATGGTTGTACTCTTCAAGTCACTTGTGTTGTCCCGTCTTGAGTACTGCTCAGTACTCACTCTCCCCTTCAGAGCAGGAGAGATTGCTGAAATAGAGGGAATACAGAGAACATATACGGCACGCATAGACGCAATAAAGCACCTAAATTATTGGGATCGTCTCAAAGCTCTCCAAATGTACTCACTAGAAAGAAGACGAGAGAGATACCAAATAATATACACCTGGAAGATACTGGAAGGCCAAGTACCAAATCTACACAGTAAAATAACAACGTACTGGAGTGAACGATATGGAAGATAATGTAGAATAGAACCAGTGAAGAGCAGAGGTGCCATAGGCACAATCAGAGAACACTGTATAAACATCAGAGGTCCGCGGTTGTTCAACGTCCTCCCAGGAAGCATAAGAAATATTGCCGGAACAACCGTGGACACTTTCAAGAGGAAACTAGATTTATTCCTCCAAGGAGTGCCGGACCAACCGGGCTGTGGTGGGTATGTGGGCCTGCGGGCTGCTCCAAGCAACAGCCTGGTGGACCCAACTCTCAAAAGTCGAGCCTGGCCTCGGGCCGGGCTTGGGCAGTAGAAGAACTCCCAGAACCCCATCAACCAGGTATCAACCAGGTATCAACCAGTCCCTGGTGATGGTGTACACAGTCCCTGGTGATGATGTACAGTCCCTGGTGATGGTGTACAGTCCCTGGTGATGGTGTACAGTCCCTGGTAATGGTGTACAGTCCCTGGTGATGGTGTACAGTCCCTGGTGGTGGTGTACAGTCCCTGGTGATGGTGTACACAGTCCCTGGTGGTGGTGTACAGTCCCTGGTGGTGGTGTACAGTCCCTGGTGATGGTGTACAGTCCCTGGTAGTGGTGTACAGTCCCTGGTGATGGTGTACAGTCCCTGGTGATAGTGTACAGTCCCTGGTGGTTGTGTACAATCCCTGGTGGTGGTGTACAGTCCCTGGTGGTGGTGTACAGTCCCTGGTGGTGGTGTACACAGTCCCTGGTGGTGGTGTACAGTCCCTGGTGATGGTGTACACAGTCCCTGGTGATGGTGTACAGTCCCTGGTGGTGGTGTACAGTCCCTGGTGGTGGTGTACAGTCCCTGGTGGTGGTGTACACAGTCCCTGGTGATGGTGTACAGTCCCTGGTGATGGTGTACAGTCCCTGGTGATGGTGTACAGTCCCTGGAGATGGTGTACACAGTCCCTGGTGGTGGTGTACACAGTCCCTGGTGATGGTGTACACATTCCCTGGTGGTGGTGTACACAGTCCCTGGTGATGGTGTACAGTCCCTGGTGATGGTGTACAGTACCTGGTGGTGGTGTACACAGTCCCTGGTGATGGTGTACACAGTCCCTGGTGGTGGTGTACAGTCCCTGGTGATGGTGTATAGTCCCTGGTGGTGGTGTACACAGTCCCTGGTGGTCGTGTACAGTCCCTGGTGATGGTGTACAGTCCCTGGTGGTGGTGTACACAGTCCCTGGTGGTGGTGTACACAGTCCCTGGTGATGGTGTACAGTCCCTGGAGATGGTGTACACAGTCCCTGGTGGTGGTGTACACAGTCCCTGGTGATGGTGTACAGTCCCTGGTGATGGTGTACAGTCCCTGGTGGTGGTGTACAGTCCCTGGTGATGGTGTACAGTCCCTGGTGATGGTGTACAGTCCCTGGTGGTTGTGTACAATCCCTGGTGGTGGTGTACAGTCCCTGGTGGTGGTGTACAGTCCCTGGTGGTGGTGTACACAGTCCCTGGTGGTGGTGTACAGTCCCTGGTGATGGTGTACACAGTCCCTGGTGATGGTGTACAGTCCCTGGTGGTGGTGTACAGTCCCTGGTGGTGGTGTACAGTCCCTGGTGGTGGTGTACAGTCCCTGGTGATGGTGTACAGTCCTTGGTGGTGGTGTACACAGTCCCTGGTGGTGGTGTACAGTCCCTGGTGATGGTGTACACAGTTCCTGGTGGTGGTGTACAGTCCCTGGTGATGGTGTACAGTCCCTGGTGGTGTACAGTCTCTGGTGGTGGTGTACAGTCCCTGGTGGTGGTGTACAGTCCCTGGTGATGGTGTACACAGTCCCTGGTGGTGGTGTACAGTCCCTGGTGATGATGTACAGTCCCTGGTGGTGGTGTACAGTCCCTGGTGGTGGTGTACACAGTCCCTGGTGGTGGTGTACAGTCCCTGGTGGTGGTGTACAGTCCCTGGTGATGGTGTACAGTCCCTGGTGATGGTGTACAGTCCCTGGATATGGTGTACACAGTCCCTGGTGGTGGTGTAACAGTCCCTGGTGATGGTGTACAGTCCCTGGAGATGGTGTACAGTCCCTGGTGGTGGTGTACAGTCCCTGGTGATGGTGTACAGACCCTGGTGATGGTGTACAGTCCCTGGAGATGGTGTACACAGTCCCTGGTGGTGGTGTACACAGTCCCTGGTGATGGTGTACAGTCCCTGGTGATGGTGTACACAGTCCATGGTGGTGGTGTACAGTCCCTGGTGATGGTGTACAGTCCCTGGTGGTGGTGTACAGTCCCTGGTGGTGGTGTACAGTCCCTGGTGGTGGTGTACAGTCCCTGGTGATGGTGTACACAATCCCTGGTGGTGGTGTACAGTCCCTGGTGGTGGTGTACAGTCCCTGGTGGTGGTGTACAGTCCCTGGTGGTGGTGTACAGTCCCTGGTGATGGTGTACAGTCCCTGGTGGTGGTGTACACAGTCCCTGGTGGTGGTGTACAGTCCCTGGTGATGGTGTACACAGTCCCTGGTTGTGGTGTACACAGTTCCTGGTGGTGGTGTACAGTCCCTGGTGGTGGTGTACAGTCCCTGGTGATGGTGTACAGTCCCTGGTGATGGTGTACAGTCCCTGGATATGGTGTACACAGTCCCTGGTGGTGGTGTACACAGTCCCTGGTGATGGTGTACAGTCCCTGGAGATGTTGTACAGTCCCTGGTGGTGGTGTACAGTCTCTGGTGATGGTGTACAGTCCCTGGTGATGGTGTACAGTCCCTGGAGATGGTGTACACAGTCCCTGGTGGTGGTGTACACAGTCCCTGGTGATGGTGTACAGTCCCTGGTGATGGTGTACACAGTCCCTGGTGGTGGTGTACAGTCCCTGGTGATGGTGTACAGTCCCTGGTGGTGGTGTACAGTCCCTGGTGGTGGTGTACAGTCCCTGGTGGTGGTGTACAGTCCCTGGTGATGGTGTACACAGTCCCTGGTGGTGGTGCACAGTCCCTGGTGATTGTGTACAGTCCCTGGTGGTGGTGTATGTGGTGTTTGTGTGTTACTGAGGAAGTCTTGGTTGTAGGGTTGATGTAAAGTCATGATTTGGTTACTGACTTTAATACTTAATATGATTACATGACTAGTAGCTACCAAGCTTGGCGGGCGTCCTGTACGCTCTCCATTGTTTACCTCCTCTCTCTGGCGTCTGCTCCGCCACACATAGAAAACGGATGGTACCATTTTCTGTGAACATGACATCCCTCCTTTTCTTTAAAAAGAATGAATACAGGATGTCTACCATGCGTGTAGCACAAAGCAAAGTTATTGACACAAAGTAAGTTATTAACATATCAAGAGATACTGCATACATTTAAAATTAATTAAGCACACAAAGAATTTAAACAACTTAATCATTTCCACAAAGGATTTCAATGTTAAAAATACATATGCAATGTTAAACAAACATGAAAGAAACTGTAATACAAAGTTACAAAATATTGAATGAGATATCTGCATTATTCAAACAATATTAAATTTAGTTTAGCACAATAAGTAAACACTTTTCATTGCATAGGAACACAATTAATCATCAAATCGTGAAGGGCGTTTAACATGACGTTTAGGACGTGAGTCCCCAAATACAATAACATCCCTTGATGAATTGTTTATTGAGTTATAACTCATTTTTTCTTTTTCTTTTGCACGACTTTGCACTTCATCATTTTCTACACTAGTTGGAATCACTTTGAAATAAGCCATATTACGTGTTATACTATTATCTCTATTACTAGCTGTTACCATAGTTCCTTTTACACTAATCACTTTATATGGTTTTGTATCATACGGCATATCTAACTTTCCCTCTTTTTTCTTTTTAACGAGAACAGTGTCACCAACCTTTATGAACTGTTCCTTTGCACGTTGATCATGGGCAATTTTCATTTTGCCCTTGGCTAGTGCATCCTTCTGAGCGAGACGTTTATCCGTTACCTCGGCTGGCATGACGGGTAGTGCGATTCTCATAGGACGTCCAAATAAAAGTTCGCCAGGCGACTTGCCCAGTGTTCCATGTGGTGTTGCACGGTAGTTCCAGAGAAAAGCATACATAGCTTGTTTCCAGGATCGTCCTTCGGCATGAGCACAGCGTACCGCTTTCATGAGAGGTTGCATGAATCTCTCAACTTCTCCATTTGCTTGAGGATGTAGTGGCATCACACGGTGGTGTTTGAATCCAATATGCTCAGCAAAGTTGACGAAGTCATGTCCATTGAATGGCGGTCCATTGTCTGTCTTGACAACTTCAGGAATGCCAAAGTTTGAAAAGATCTTGTCGAGTTTCGGGATGACGGCCTTTGCAGATGTGGAATTGATGATTTCTACTTCTGGATAACGTGAGTGATCATCAATGACTACCATCAAGTACTCTCCAGTTGGTAGTGGTCCGCAGAAGTCCATCGATACTTCCGTCCATGGTGCAGCAGGTAGTGGTGAAGGTTGTAGAGGTGTTGGTCTTGAAGTATCCACTGCAGCTCGGCAAGGGACACAGGCATCATGCATATCCTTTGCTTGACGATCAATGCCAGGAAACCACACCTTTTCTCGTAGCAGCTGTTTCGTCCTAACAAGACCTTGGTGTCCTTGATGTGCAAGCTTCAGAGCACGTTGCTGGAGAACAGCTGGAATCACGATACGAGTACCTCACAGCACAGTGTCGCGTTGTTGCGTAACACTTAATTCTGTCTGGATGCGTTCAAGTGCTTTGAATGCATCTTGGTCAACTCCTGAGGGTGGGATGCGTGGAAACTTTTTCTTAGTCAATGCATCCACTGTTGCTTGCAGAGTTGGGTCCTCTAGGGTTGCAGTACGGATTTCATCAAGAGTGAGAGCCTTAGGGACTGCATCACAGGTTACAGAGTGTACATATTCCTCGGCAACTTGCTGATGCTTGGTGATGGTGAAACTGTTGGCAGGATGTCGACTGATGTAATCAGCGGGATTGCCTGCACCCGGCTTGTATTTCACCGTAAAGTTGTATGGTTGCAAACGAAGAGCCCATCTCTCAATGCGAGCTGGTGGTTTGGACTTTGGATTATTGAAGATGGTCTCCAACGGTTTGTGGTCAGTGACTATCGTGGTGAAGGGTGCACCAAGCAGATACACATTGAAGTGTTCACAGCCCCATACAAGAGCAAGAGCTTCCTTCTCTGTCTGACTGTATCGTTGCTCAACATCTGTGAGAGAACGGCTGGCGTAGGCAATTACTACTCGGGAATCTGGTTGACCAGGTTTGTGTTGGGCTAAAACAGCACCTAAACCAACAGGACTAGCATCCACCGTTAACTCAGTGTCCATTGATGGATCAAAGTATGCAGCAGTCGCATTCTCTACTAGTGCATCTTTCACAGCATCAAATGCATTTTGCTCGATATCGCTCCAGTACCATGATGCATTTTTCTTCAGGAGCTCACGTAGAGGCTTTGTAATGGTAGCAAAATCTGGAATGAAGCGAGAACAGTAGTTTGCCATTCCCAGAAAACTATGTACTTCAGTGGACGTTGAAGGAGGTGCAGCGTTCTTGATATCTGCAACTTTCTTAGGATCTGGAGACAGACCTTTGTCACTAAGTACATGTCCAAAGAATTCAATTTTATGTTGATTGAACTCACACTTTGCTCGGCTTAGCGTCAAATTCTTTTCTCGTAGGCGTTGCAATGTTGCACGAAGAGCTTTGTCGTGTTCAGCTTGGGTACGGCCATAAACAATGATGTCATCAGACATGTTGTCAGCATTAGGTATGTCTTGCAATACCTGGCTGATGATGTGCTGGAATACCTCGGCAGCACTGTTAATACCAAAACTCAGGCGCTTGTACCTATACAGACCTCGATGTGTCGTAAACGTTGTGATGAAGCGACTCTCATCATCAAGTTCAAGCTGATGATAGCCCTTGTTTAAATCTAACTTGCTGAATACAGTTGCACCATTCAAGCGATAAATCATATCATCTACAGTGGGTGTAGGATGGCGTTCACGCATTATTGCCTTGTTGGGAACACGCATGTCCACACAAATGCGTATCTCATCTGGATTCTTCGGCTTTGGTGGAGTGACAATTGGGCTTACCCATGGTGTTGGGCCTGTTACTGGTTCAATGATATCTAGCTCCATCAGCCTATCCAGTTCGGCATCGACTTTCTTGCGAGTATGGAATGGTTGTCGGCGATGTGGTTGGGCAACTGGAATTACATCTGGGTTGATATGCAGATGTACTTTGCTATCAGTATAACAACCTATGGATTTAAATCGATCAGAAAATTCAGCAACAATAGCATCAACATTGTTTGCAGATACCACTGCTACAGCATTAGAAAGCTGAAGTAGCCCCAATTTGGTTGAAGTCTTGTAACTGAGTAAAGACTCCTTTGCATTCCTAACAACATGGAATGTAGTAATGAGCATTGCATTCTTTGACTTAATCTCTGCAGTTAAAGTTCCAATCACTGGCAAGGCTAACTTCGAAGCATAGGCAGTGGCTTTACCCTTGTATTTTTCTAGCTTTGGGAACTGTTTTCTAAATTTTTCATAGTGGCACTCAGCAATGGTATCAATGTTTGATCCAGTGTCAATGAGAACTTTGAGACAAATACCAGCAATGTATACACATGTCTCTGGGTTGTTTGGAAGATCATTCCATTCTGTGATTGATTGTACTCCATAAGTATAATCACATTCACTGTCATCTGAGACTGGTTGTAATGAAATGTTGTCTTGTATATTATTAACATTCTGGATATGAGGTGCAATATTGTGTTTACCACCTCGACCCCTATGACCTGATCCTCGTACAGTGCTTTTATTCATTGACTGTGGTTTCTTTAGTGCGGAACGACACATAGCACCAAAATGACCTAGTTTTCCACACTCATAGCACTTCTTACCTTGAGCAGGACAAACATTATCTTGGTGTGGGTAGTCTCCTCCACAATTGTAACATTTATTGTTGACACCCTCTGATGTGGGTCGTTGTGACTGCTTGAGCCTTGTTCCTTGACCCCAGTTGTGACGTGGTTCTCGGCTAAATTTACTGTTAGGTTTGCCATGATATCTTCTTTGATCACGGTGTCCTCCCTGAACCTTACATACCTCATCACTGTTAGTAACAGTGGCAGAACCGTTATTAGCACTGCACTCCATGACACGAGCATCACGTGCAGCATCTTCCATTCGACGAGCCATATCCAGTATCTTGGTAAGAGAACTGTCATCATCAACAAGTTCTAGAGCTCTT
This sequence comes from Procambarus clarkii, assembly GCF_040958095.1. Classification (NCBI taxonomy): domain Eukaryota; kingdom Metazoa; phylum Arthropoda; class Malacostraca; order Decapoda; family Cambaridae; genus Procambarus; species Procambarus clarkii. The sequence goes on along the minus strand of NC_091228.1, from coordinate 22,701,627 downwards.
CGACGAAGACGTGTAGATGTGCATGATTCAATTATTTGCTGTTTGATTTCTTTGTCAACATCAGCAAACTCACAATGGGCTGCTAAACCCTGCAGACGTGTGTGGTATTGATCCACAGTTTCATTAGAGAGTTGTTTTGCTCTCCTGAAATGCATAATTTCCATTGCAGTATTTTGCCTTGGTTTGAAATGCTCTGTTAGTTTGGCTTTGGCAGTGTCATAATCTTTGGCACCACCAGTGTCTTTCAGTGTGTCAAAGATGTCACAAACTCTATCACCTGCATAATGAAGTAGAAAGGTACGCTTTCTTTCAGCACTTTTGATGTCAGAAACTATCAACAAATTTTCAAACCTTTTAAGCCATTTGACCCACCTCTGTGACAGGTTTGTCTGGTCACAGTCAGGATCAAATGCAGGAAACTGAGGTATATTTGCCATTTTTACTGAATAAATGTAACTTATCACTTAAATGTTCCTCAGAATATTAAACACTTACTGCACTGTATATGTTAGTCAAGAATTCACTGTAATTACTTTAATTTTGCAAAGCACACAAGCATTTTAATGCAAAAGTTCACAACAGTGCACAATATAGCAGCAACTGACTTCTTACCTAGCCCTTGTGTACATGTGTTGTTCCTACTCACAGCAGCAGCACAGCAGTTGGTACAGCAGCAGTTGGTACAACAGTTGTCAGCAGTTGGTACAGCAGTTGTCAGCAGTTGGTACAGCAGTTGGTACAGCAGTTGGTACAGCAGCAGTTGGTACAGCAGTCAGTTCAGTGTGATGAATTTTGTAGCACGAAGCGTCGTTTCGTAACCAAAACATCAGGTTTTGTACACATCAAAGCGTCGTTTCGTACACAACGACGGCAGATTCCTCAGTACAGTTTCTTCAGCACAGCTTGGGTAGCACACAGCTTGGGTAGCACACAGCATCGGTTAGCACACAGCATCGTTTAGCACACAGCATTGGTTAGCACACAGCATCGGTTAGCATACAGCATCGGGTATGGCGCTCACAGCTTCTCTTCCTCCTCCAGGCAGCATGCCTGGAGGAGGAAGAGAAGTGTGTCCCTTGTGTTTGAAACTGAACAAATACCTGCGTTCACAGTTCATCCTCGTCGCCAATGTGGTGTTTGTGTGTTACTGAGGAAGTCTTGGTTGTAGGGTTGATGTAAAGTCATGACTTGGTTACTGACTTTAATACTTAATATGATTACATGACTAGTAGCTACCAAGCTTGGCGGGCGTCCTGTACGCTCTCCATTGTTCACCTTCTCTCTGGCGTCTCAGCCGCCGCACATAGAAAACGGATGGTACCATTTTCTGTGAACATGACAGTGTACAGTCCCTGGTGGTGGTGTACAGTCCCTGGTGATGGTGTACAGTCCCTGGTGGTGGTATACACAGTCCCTGGTGGTGGTGTACAGTCCCTGGTGATGGTGTACACAGTCCCTGGTGGTGGTGTACACAGTCCCTGGTGGTGGTGTACAGTCCCTGGTGGTGGTGTACAGTCCCTGGTGATGATGTACAGTCCCTGGAGATGGTGTACACAGTCCCTGGTGGTGGTGTACACAGTCCCTGGTGATGGTGTACACAGTCCCTGGTGATGGTGTACACTCCCTGGTGGTGGTGTACACAGTCCCTGGTGATTGTGTACACAGTCCCTGGTGATGGTGTACAGTCCCTGGTGGTGGTGTACACAGTCCCTGGTGATGGTGTACAGTCCCTGGTGATGGTGTACAGTCCCTGGTGGTGGTGTACACAGTCCCTGGTGATGGTGTACACAGTCCCTGGTGGTGGTGTACAGTCCCTGGTGATGGTGTACAGTCCCTGGTGATGGTGTACAGTCCCTGAAGATGGTGTACACAGTCCCTGGTGGTGGTGTACACAGTCCCTGGTGATGGTGTACACAGTCCCTGGTGATGGTGTACAGTCCCTGGAGATGGTGAACACAGTCCCTGGTGATGGTGTACACAGTCCCTGGTAATGGTGTACAGTCCCTGGTGATGGTGTACACAGTCCCTGGTGGTGGTGTACAGTCCCTGGTGGTGGTGTACACAGTCCCTGGTGATGGTGTACAGTCCCTGGTGATGGTGTACACAGTCCCTGGTGGTGGTGTACACAGTCCCTGGTGATGGTGTACAGTCCCTGGTGGTGGTGTACAGTCCCTGGTGGTGGTGTACACAGTCCCTGGTGATGGTGTACAGTCCCTGGTGATGATGTACAGTCCCTGGTGATGGTGTACAGTCCCTGGAGATGGTGTACACAGTCCCTGGTGGTGGTGTACAGTCCCTGGAGATGGTGTACACAGTCCCTGGTGGTGGTGTACACAGTCCCTGGTGATGGTGTGCAGTCCCTGGTGGTGGTGTACACAGTCTCTGGTGGTGGTGTACACAGTCCCTGGCGGTGGTGTACAGTCCCTGGTAATGGTGTACACAGTCCCTGGTGGTGGTGTACAGTCCCTGGTGATGGTGTACACAGTCCCTGGTGATGGTGTACAGTCCCTGGTGATGGTGTACAGTCCCTGGTGGTGGTGTACAGTCCCTGGTGATGGTGTACACAGTCCCTGGTGGTGGTGTACACAGTCCCTGGTGGTGGTGTACAGTCCCTGGTGGTGGTGTACAGTCCCTGGTGATGGTGTACACAGTCCCTGGTGATGGTGTACACAGTCCCTGGTGGTGGTGTACAGTCCCTGGTGGTGGTGTACAGTCCCTGGTGATGGTGTACAGTCCTTGGTGATGGTGTACAGTCCCTGGTGGTGGTGTACACAGTCCCTGGTGATGGTGTACAGTCCCTGGTGATGGTGTACAGTCCCTGGTGGTTGTGTACAATCCCTGGTGGTGGTGTACAGTCCCTGGTGGTGGTGTACAGTCCCTGGTGGTGGTGTACACAGTCCCTGGTGGTGGTGTACAGTCCCTGGTGATGGTGTACACAGTCCCTGGTGATGGTGTACAGTCTTTGGTGGTGGTGTACAGTCCCTGGTGGTGGTGTACAGTCCCTGGTGATGGTGTACAGTCCTTGGTGGTGGTGTACACAGTCCCTGGTGGTGGTGTACAGTCCCTGGTGATGGTGTACACAGTCCCTGGTGGTGGTGTACAGTCCCTGGTGATGGTGTACAGTCCCTGGTTGTGTACAGTCTCTGGTGGTGGTGTCCAGTCCCTAGAGGTGGTGTACAGTCCCTGGTGATGGTGTACACAGTCCCTGGTGGTGGTGTACAGTCCCTGGTGATGGTGTACAGTCCCTGGTGGTGGTGTACAGTCCCTGGTGATGGTGTACAGTCCCTGGAGGTGGTGTACAGTCCCTGGTGGTGGTGTACACAGTCCCTGGTGGTGGTGTACAGTCCCTGGTGATGGTGTACACAGTCCCTGGTGGTGGTGTACACAGTCCCTGGTGGTGGTGTACAGTCCCTGGTGGTGGTGTACAGTCCCTGGTGATGGTGTACAGTCCCTGGTGATGGGGTACAGTCCCTGGATATGGTGTACACAGTCCCTGGTGGTGGTGTACACAGTCCCTGGTGATGGTGTACAGTCCCTGGAGATGGTGTACAGTCCCTGGTGGTGGTGTACAGTCCCTGGTGATGGTGTACAGTCCCTGGTGATGGTGTACAGTCCCTGGAGATGGTGTACACAGTCCCTGGTGGTGGTGTACACAGTCCCTGGTGATGGTGTACAGTCCCTGGTGATGGTGTACACAGTCCCTGGTGGTGGTGTACAGTCCCTGGTGATGGTGTACAGTCCCTGGTAGTGGTGTACAGTCCCTGGTGGTGGTGTACAGTCCCTGGTGGTGGTGTACAGTCCCTGGTGATGGTGTACACAGTCCCTGGTGGTGGTGTACAGTCCCTGGTGATGGTGTACAGTCCCTGGTGGTGGTGTACAGTCCCTGGTGATGGTGTACAGTCCCTGGTGGTGGTGTACACAGTCCCTGGTGGTGGTGTACAGTCCCTGGTGATGGTGTACACAGTCCCTGGTGGTTGTGTACACAGTCCCTGGTGGTGGTGTACAATCCCTGGTGGTGGTGTACAGTCCCTGGTGATGGTGTACAGTCCCTGGTGATGGTGTACAGTCCCTGGAGATGGTGTACACAGTCTCTGGTGGTGGTGTACACAGTCCCTGGTGATTGTGTACACAGTCCCTGGTGATGGTGTACAGTCCCTGGTGGTGGTGTACACAGTCCCTGGTGATGGTGTACACAGTCCCTGGTGATGATGTACAGTCCCTGGAGATGGTGTACACAGTCCCTGGTGGTGGTGTACACAGTCCCTGGTGATGGTGTACACAGTCCCTGGTGATGGTGTACAGTCCCTGGTGGTGGTGTACAGTCCCTGGTGATGGTGTATAGTCCCTGGTGATGGTGTACAGTCCCTGGTGGTGGTGTACACAGTCCCTGGTGATGGTGTACACAGTCCCTGGTGGTGGTGTACAGTCCCTGGTGATGGTGGACAGTCCCTGGTGATGGTGTACAGTCCCTGGAGATGGTGTACACAGTCCCTAGTGGTGGTGTACACAGTCCCTGGTGATGGTGTACACAGTCCCTGGTGATGGTGTACAGTCCCTGGAGATGGTGTACACAGTCCCTGGTGATGGTGTACACAGTCCCTGGTGATGGTGTACAGTCCCTGGTGATGGTGTACACAGTCCCTGGTGGTGGTGTACAGTCCCTGGTGGTGGTGTACACAGTCCCTGGTGATGGTGTACAGTCCCTGGTGATGGTGTACACAGTCCCTGGTGGTGGTGTACACAGTCCCTGGTGATGGTGTACAGTCCCTGGTGGTGGTGTACAGTCCCTGGTGGTGGTGTACACAGTCCCTGGTGATGGTGTACAGTCCCTGGTGATGGTGTACAGTCCCTGGTGATGGTGTACAGTCCCTGGAGATGGTGTACACAGTCCCTGGTGGTGGTGTACAGTCCCTGGAGATGGTGTACACAGTCCCTGGTGGTGGTGTACACAGTCCCTGGTGATGGTGTGCAGTCCCTGGTGGTGGTGTACAGTCCCTGGTGATGGTGTACACAGTCCCTGGTGGTGGTGTACACAGTCCCTGGTGATGGTGTACAGTCCCTGGTGATGGTGTACAGTCCCTGGTGATGGTGTACAGTCCCTGGAGATGGTGTACACAGTCCCTGGTGGTGGTGTACAGTCCCTGGAGATGGTGTACACAGTCCCTGGTGGTGGTGTACACAGTCCCTGGTGATGGTGTGCAGTCCCTGGTGGTGGTATACAGTCCCTGGTGATGGTGTACACAGTCCCTGGTGGTGGGGTACACAGTTCCTGGTGGTGGTGTACAGTCCCTGGTGATGGTGTACACAGTCCCTGGTGGTGGTGTACAGTCCCTGGTGATGGTGTACACAGTCCCTGGTGAAGATGTACAGTCCCTGGTGATGGTGTACAGTCCCTGGTGGTGGTGTACAGTCCCTGGTGATGGTGTACACAGTCCCTGGTGGTGGTGTACACAGTCCCTGGTGATGGTGTACAGTCCCTGGTGATGGTGTACAGTCCCTGGTGGTGGTGTACACAGTCCCTGGTGATGGTGTACACAGTCCCTGGTGGTGGTGTACTGTCCCTGGTGGTGGTGTACAGTCCCTGGTGATGGTGTACACAGTCCCTGGTGGTGGTGTACAGTTCCTGGTGGTGGTGTACAGTCCCTGGTGGTGGTGTACTGTCCCTGGTGGTGGTGTACAGTCCCTGGTGATGGTGTACACAGTCCCTGGTGGTGGTGTACAGTTCCTGGTGGTGGTGTACAGTCCCTGGTGATGGTGTACAGTCCCTGGTGATGGTGTACAGTCCCTGGTGATGGTGTACACAGTCCCTGGTGGTGGTGTACACAGTCCCTGGTGATGGTGTGCAGTCCCTGGTGATGGTGTACTGTCCCTGGAGATGGTGTACACAGTCCCTGGTGGTGGTGTACAGTCCCTGGTGGTGGTGTACACAGTCCCTGGTGGTGGTGTACAGTCCCTGATGGTGGTGTACAGTCCCTGGTGATGGTGTACACAGTCCCTGGTGGTGGTGTACAGTCCCTGGTGGTGGTGTACACAGTCCCTGGTGGTGGTGTACACAGTCCCTGGTGGTGGTGTACACAGTCCCTGGTGGTGGTGTACAGTCTCTGGTGGTGGTGTACAGTCCCTGGTGGTGGTGTACAGTCCCTGGTGATGGTGTACAGTGCCTGGTGATGGTGTACAGTCCCTGGTGATGGTGTACAGTCCCTGGTGGTTGTGTACAATCCCTGGTGGTGGTGTACAGTCCCTGGTGGTGATGTACAGTCCCTGGTGGTGGTGTACACAGTTCCTGGTGGTAGTGTATAGTCCCTGGTGATGGTGTACACAGTCCCTGGTTATGGTGTACAATCCCTGGTGATGGTGTACAGTCCCTGGTGGTGGTGTACACAGTCCCTGGTGATGGTGTACAGTCACTAGTGATGGTGTACAGTCCCTGGTGATGGTGTACAGTCCCTGGAGATGGTGTACACAGTCCCTGGTGGTGGTGTACACAGTCCCTGGTGGTGGTGTACACAGTCCCTGGTGATGGTGTACAGTCCCTGGTGATGGTGTACAGTCCCTGGAGATGGTGTACACAGTCCCTGGTCGTGGTGTACACAGTCCCTGGTGATGGTGTACACAGTCCCTGGTGGTGGTGTACACAGTCCCTGGTGATGGTGTGCAGTCCCTGGTGATGGTGTACAGTCCCTGGTGGTGGTGGTGTACACAGTCCCTGGTGATGGTGTACACAGTCCCTGGTGGTTGTGTACAGTCCCTGGTGATGGTGTACAGTCCCTGGTGGTGGTGTACACAGTCCCTGGTGATGGTGTACAGTCCCTGGTGGTGGTGTACAGTCCCTGGTGGTGGTGTACAGTCCCTGGTGATGGTGTACACAGTCCCTGGTGGTGGTGTACAGTCCCTGGTGATGGTGTACAGTCTCTGGTGGTGGTGTACACAGTCCCTGGTGGTGGTGTACAGTCCCTGGTGATGGTGTACACAGTCCCTGGTGGTGGTGTACACAGTCCCTGGTGGTGGTGTACAGTCCCTGGTGGTGGTGTACAGTCCCTGGTGATGGTGTACAGTCCCTGGTGATGGTGTACAGTCCCTGGAGATGGTGTACACAGTCCCTGGTGGTGGTGTACACAGTCCCTGGTGATGGTGTACAGTCCCTGGTGATGGTGTACAGTCCCTGGTGGTGGTGTACACAGTCCCTGGAGATGGTGTACACAGTCCCTGGTGGTGGTGTACACAGTCCATGGTGATGGTGTACACAGTCCCTGGTGATGGTGTACAGTCCCTGGAGATGGTGTACACAGTCCCTGGAGATGGTGTACACAGTCCCTGGTGATGGTGTACACAGTCCCTGGTGACGATGTACAGTCTTTGGTGATGGTGTACACAGTCCCTGGTGGTGGTGTACAGTCCCTGGTGGTGGTGTACACAGTCCCTGGTGATGGTGTACAGTCCCTGGAGATGGTGTACAAAGTCCCTGGTGATGGTGTACACAGTCCCTGGTGATGGTGTACAGTCCCTGGAGATGGTGTACACAGTCCCTGGTGGTGGTGTACAGTCCCTGGAGATGGTGTACACAGTCCCTTGTGATGGTGTACAGTCCCTGGTGATGGTGTACAGTCCCTGGAGATGGTGTACACAGTCCCTGGTGGTGGTGTACAGTCCCTGGAGATGGTGTACACAGTCCCTGGTGGTGGTGTACACAGTCCCTGGTGATGGTGTACACAGTCCCTGGTGGTGGTGTACAGTCCCTGGAGATGGTGTACACAGTCCCTGGTGATGGTGTGCAGTCCCTGGAGATACTGTACACAGTCCCTGGTGATGGTGTGCAGTCCCTGGTGGTGGTGTACACAGTCCCTGGTGATGGTGTACAGAATTCCTGGTGGTGGTGTACAGTCCCTGGAGATGGTGTACACAGTCCCTGGTGGTGGTGTACAGTCCCTGGAGATGGTGTACACAGTCCCTGGTTATGGTGTGCAGTCCCTGGTGGTGGTGTACAGTCCATGGTGATTGTGTACACAGTCCCTGGTGGTGGTGTACACAGTCCCTGGTGGTGGTGTACAGTCCCTGGTGATGGTGTACACAGTCCCTGGTGGTGGTGTACAGTCCCTGGTGATGGTGTACACAGTTCCTGGTGATGGTGTACACAGTCCCTGGTGATGGTGTACAGTCCCTGGTGGTGGTGTACAGTCCCTGGTGATGGTGTACACAGTTCCTGGTGGTGGTGTACACAGTCCCTGGTGATGGTGTACAGTCCCTGGTGGTGGTGTACAGTCCCTGGTGATGGTGTACAGTCCCTGGTGATGGTGTACAGTCCCTGGAGATGGTGTACACAGTCCCTGGTGGTAGTGTACAGTCCCTGGTGGTGGTGTACACAGTCCCTGGTGGTGGTGTACAGTCCCTGGTGGTGGTGTACAGTCCCTGGTGGTGGTGTACAGTCCCTGGTGATGGTGTACACAGTTCCTGGTGGTGGTGTACACAGTCCCTGGTGATGGTGTATAGTCCCTGGTGGTGGTGTACAGTCCCTGGTGATGGTGTACACAGTCCCTGGTGATGGTGTACAGTCCCCCGGTGGTGGTGTACACAGTCCCTGGTGATGGTGTACAGTCCCTGGTGATGGTGTACAGTCCCTGGTGGTGGTGTACACAGTCCCTGGTGATGGTGTACACAGTCCCTGGTGGTGGTGTACAGTCCCTGGTGATGGTGTACAGTCCCTGGTGATGGTGTACAGTCCCTGGAGATGGTGTACACAGTCCCTGGTGGTGGTGTACACAGTCCCTGGTGATGGTGTACACAGTCCCTGGTGATGGTGTACAGTCCCTGGAGATGGTGTACACAGTCCCTGGTGATGGTGTACACAGTCCCTGGTAATGGTGTACAGTCCCTGGTGATGGTGTACACAGTCCCTGGTGGTGGTGTACAGTCCCTGGTGGTGGTGTACACAGTCCCTGGTGATGGTGTACAGTCCCTGGTGGTGGTGTACAGTCCCTGGTGGTGGTGTACACAGTCCCTGGTGATGGTGTACAGTCCCTGGTGATGGTGTACAGTCCATGGTGATGGTGTACAGTCCCTGGAGATGGTGTACACAGTCCCTGGTGGTGGTGTACAGTCCCTGGAGATGGTGTACACAGTCCCTGGTGGTGGTGTATACAGTCCCTGGTGATGGTGTGCAGTCCCTGGTGGTGGTGTACAGTCCCTGGCGATGGTGTACACAGTCTCTGGTGGTGGTGTACACAGTCCCTGGTGGTGGTGTACAGTCCCTGGTAATGGTGTACACAGTCCCTGGTGGTGGTGTACAGTCCCTGGTGATGGTGTACACAGTCCCTGGTGATGGTGTACAGTCCCTGGTGATGGTGTACAGTCCCTGGTGGTGGTGTACAGTCCCTGGTGATGGTGTACACAGTCCCTGGTGGTGGTGTACACAGTCCCTGGTGATGGTGTACAGTCCCTGGTGGTGGTGTACAGTCCCTGGTGATGGTGTACACAGTCCCTGGTGATGGTGTACACAGTCCCTGGTGGTGGTGTACAGTCCCTGGTGGTGGTGTTCAGTCCCTGGTGATGGTGTACAGTCCTTGGTGATGGTGTACAGTCCCTGGTGGTGATGTACACAGTCCCTGGTGATGGTGCACAGTCCCTGGTGATGGTGTACAGTCCCTGGTGGTTGTGTACAATCCCTGGTGGTGGTGTACAGTCCCTGGTGGTGGTGTACAGTCCCTGGTGGTGGTGTACACAGTCCCTGGTGGTGGTGTACAGTCCCTGGTGATGGTGTACACAGTCCCTGGTGATGGTGTACAGTCTTTGGTGGTGGTGTACAGTCCCTGGTAGTGGTGTACAGTCCCTGGTGATGGTGTACAGTCCTTGGTGGTGGTGTACACAGTCCCTGGTGGTGGTGTACAGTCCCTGGTGATGGTGTACACAGTCCCTGGTGGTGGTGTACAGTCCCTGGTGATGGTGTACAGTTCCTGGTGGTGTACAGTCTCTGGTGGTGGTGTACAGTCCCTAGAGGTGGTGTACAGTCCCTGATGATGGTGTACACAGTCCCTGGTGGTGGTGTACAGTCCCTGGTGATGGTGTACAGTCCCTGGTGGTGGTGTACAGTCCCTGGTGATGGTGTACAGTCCCTGGTGATGGGGTACAGTCCCTGGATATGGTGTACACAGTCCCTGGTGGTGGTGTACACAGTCCCTGGTGATGGTGTACAGTCCCTGGAGATGGTGTACAGTCCCTGGTGGTGGTGTACAGTCCCTGGTGATGGTGTACAGTCCCTGGTGATGGTGTACAGTCCCTGGAGATGGTGTACACAGTCCCTGGTGGTGGTGTACACAGTCCCTGGTGATGGTGTACAGTCCCTGGTGATGGTGTACACAGTCCCTGGTGGTGGTGTACAGTCAGTGGTGATGGTGTACAGTCCCTGGTGGTGGTGTACAGTCCCTGGTGGTGGTGTACAGTCCCTGGTGGTGGTGTACAGTCCCTGGTGATGGTGTACACAGTCCCTGGTGGTGGTGTGCAGTCCCTGGTGGTGGTGTACAGTCCCTGGTGGTGGTGTACAGTCCCTGGTGGTGGTGTACAGTCCCTGGTGATGGTGTACAGTCCCTGGTGGTGGTGTACACAGTCCCTGGTGGTGGTGTACAGTCCCTGGTGATGGTGTACACAGTCCCTGGTGGTTGTGTACACAGTCCCTGGTGGTGGTGTACAATCCCTGGTGGTGGTGTACAGTCCCTGGTGATGGTGTACAGTCCCTGGTGATGGTGTACAGTCCCTGGTGATGGTGTACACAGTCCCTGGTGGTGGTGTACACAGTCCCTGGTGATGGTGTACAGTCCCTGGTGATGGTGTACAGTCCCTGGAGATGGTGTACACAGTCCCTGGTGGTGGTGTACACAGTCCCTGGTGATTGTGTACACAGTCCCTGGTGATGGTGTACAGTCCCTGGTGGTGGTGTACACAGTCCCTGGTGATGGTGTACACAGTCCCTTGTGATGGTGTACAGTCCCTGGAGATGGTGTACACAGTCCCTGGTGGTGGTGTACACAGTCCCTGGTGATGGTGTACACAGTCCCTGGTGATGGTGTACAGTCCCTGGTGGTGGTGTACACAGTCCCTGGTGATGGTGTATAGTCCCTGGTGATGGTGGACAGTCCCTGGTGATGGTGTACAGTCCCTGGTGATGGTGTACACAGTCCCTGGTGGTGGTGTACAGTCCCTGGTGATGGTGGACAGTCCCTGGTGATGGTGTACAGTCCCTGGAGATGGTGTACACAGTCCCTAGTGGTGGTGTACACAGTCCCTGGTGATGGTGTACACAGTCCCTGGTGATGGTGTACACAGTCCCTGGTGGTGGTGTACAGTCCCTGGTGGTGGTGTACACAGTCCCTGGTGATGGTGTACAGTCCCTGGTGATGGTGTACACAGTCCCTGGTGGTGGTGTACACAGTCCCTGGTGATGGTGTACAGTCCCTGGTGGTGGTGTACAGTCCCTGGTGGTGGTGTACACAGTCCCTGATGATGGTGTACAGTCCCTGGTGATGGTGTACAGTCCCTGGTGATGGTGTACAGTCCCTGGAGATGGTGTACGCAGTCCCTGGTGGTGGTGTACAGTTCCTGGAGATGGTGTACACAGTCCCTGGTGGTGGTGTACACAGTCCCTGGTGATGGTGTGCAGTCCCTGGTGGTGGTGTACAGTCCCTGGTGATGGTGTACACAGTCCCTATTGGTGGTGTACACAGTTCCTGGTGGTGGTGTATAGTCCCTGGTGATGGTGTACACAGTCCCTGGTGGTGGTGTACAGTCCCTGGTGATGGTGTACACAGTCCCTGGTGAAGATGTACAGTCCCTGGTGATGGTGTACAGTCCCTGGTGGTGGTGTACAGTCCCTGGTGATGGTGTACAGAGTCCCTGGTGGTGGTGTACACAGTCCCTGGTGATGGTGTACAGTCCCTGGTGATGGTGTACAGTCCCTGGTGGTGGTGTACACAGTCCCTGGTGATGGTGTACACAGTCCCTGGTGGTGGTGTACTGTCCCTGGTGGTGGTGTACAGTCCCTGGTGATGGTGTACACAGTCCCTGGTGGTGGTGTACAGTTCCTGGTGGTGGTGTACAGTCCCTGGTGATGGTGTACAGTCCCTGGTGGTGGTGTACAGTCAATGGTGATGGTGTACACAGTCCCTGGTGGTGGTGTACAGTTCCTGGTGGTGGTGTACAGTCCCTGGTGATGGTGTGCAGTCCCTGGTGATGGTGTACAGTCCCTGGAGATGGTGTACACAGTCCCTGGTGGTGGTGTACACAGTCCCTGGTGATGGTGTGCAGTCCCTGGTGATAGTGTACAGTCCCTGGAGATGGTGTACACAGTCCCTGGTGGTATTGTACAGTCCCTGGTGGTGGTGTACAGTCCCTGGTGGTGGTGTACAGTCCCTGATGGTGGTGTACAGCCCCTGGTGATGGTGTACACAGTCCCTGGTGGTGGTGTACAGTCCCTGGTGGTGGTGTACACAGTCCCTGGTGGTGATGTACACAGTCCCTGGTGGTGGTGTACACAGTCCATGGTGGTGGTGTACAGTCTCTGGTGGTGGTGTACAGTCCCTGGTGGTGGTGTACAGTCCCTGGTGATGGTGTACAGTGCCTGGTGATGGTGTACAGTCCCTGGTGATGGTGTACAGTCCCTGGTGGTTGTGTACAATCCCTGGTGGTGGTGTACAGTCCCTGGTGGTGATGTACAGTCCCTGGTGGTGGTGTACACAGTTCCTGGTGGTGGTGTACAGTCCCTGGTGATAGTGTACACAGTCCCTGGTTATGGTGTACAATCCCTGGTGATGGTGTACAGTCCCTGGTGGTGGTGTACACAGTCCCTGGTGATGGTGTACAGTCACTGGTGATGGTGTACAGTCCCTGGTGATGGTGTACAGTCCCTGGAGATGGTGTACACAGTCCCTGGTGGTGGTGTACAGTCCCTGGTGGTGGTGTACACAGTCCCTGGTGGTGATGTACACAGTCCCTGGTGGTGGTGTACACAGTCCATGGTGGTGGTGTACAGTCTCTGGTGATGGTGTACAGTCCCTGGTGGTGGTGTACACAGTCCCTGGTGATGGTGTACAGTCACTGGTGATGGTGTACAGTCCCTTGTGATGGTGTACAGTCCCTGGAGATGGTGTACACAGTCCCTGGTGGTGGTGTACACAGTCCCTGGTGATGGTGTACACAGTCCCTGGTGATGGCGTACAGTCCCTGGTGGTGGTGTACACAGTCCCTGGTGATGGTGTATAGTCCCTGGTGATGGTGGACAGTCCCTGGTGATGGTGTACAGTCCCTGGTGATGGTGTACACAGTCCCTGGTGGTGGTGTACAGTCCCTGGTGATGGTGGACAGTCCCTGGTGATGGTGTACAGTCCCTGGAGATGGTGTACACAGTCCCTAGTGGTGGTGTACACAGTCCCTGGTGATGGTGTACACAGTCCCTGGTGATGGTGTACACAGTCCCTGGTGGTGGTGTACAGTCCCTGGTGGTGGTGTACACAGTCCCTGGTGATGGTGTACAGTCCCTGGTGATGGTGTACACAGTCCCTGGTGGTGGTGTACACAGTCCCTGGTGATGGTGTACAGTCCCTGGTGGTGGTGTACAGTCCCTGGTGGTGGTGTACACAGTCCCTGATGATGGTGTACAGTCCCTGGTGATGGTGTACAGTCCCTGGTGATGGTGTACAGTCCCTGGAGATGGTGTACGCAGTCCCTGGTGGTGGTGTACAGTTCCTGGAGATGGTGTACACAGTCCCTGGTGGTGGTGTACACAGTCCCTGGTGATGGTGTGCAGTCCCTGGTGGTGGTGTACAGTCCCTGGTGATGGTGTACACAGTCCCTATTGGTGGTGTACACAGTTCCTGGTGGTGGTGTATAGTCCCTGGTGATGGTGTACACAGTCCCTGGTGGTGGTGTACAGTCCCTGGTGATGGTGTACACAGTCCCTGGTGAAGATGTACAGTCCCTGGTGATGGTGTACAGTCCCTGGTGGTGGTGTACAGTCCCTGGTGATGGTGTACAGAGTCCCTGGTGGTGGTGTACACAGTCCCTGGTGATGGTGTACAGTCCCTGGTGATGGTGTACAGTCCCTGGTGGTGGTGTACACAGTCCCTGGTGATGGTGTACACAGTCCCTGGTGGTGGTGTACTGTCCCTGGTGGTGGTGTACAGTCCCTGGTGATGGTGTACACAGTCCCTGGTGGTGGTGTACAGTTCCTGGTGGTGGTGTACAGTCCCTGGTGATGGTGTACAGTCCCTGGTGGTGGTGTACAGTCAATGGTGATGGTGTACACAGTCCCTGGTGGTGGTGTACAGTTCCTGGTGGTGGTGTACAGTCCCTGGTGATGGTGTGCAGTCCCTGGTGATGGTGTACAGTCCCTGGAGATGGTGTACACAGTCCCTGGTGGTGGTGTACACAGTCCCTGGTGATGGTGTGCAGTCCCTGGTGATAGTGTACAGTCCCTGGAGATGGTGTACACAGTCCCTGGTGGTATTGTACAGTCCCTGGTGGTGGTGTACAGTCCCTGGTGGTGGTGTACAGTCCCTGATGGTGGTGTACAGCCCCTGGTGATGGTGTACACAGTCCCTGGTGGTGGTGTACAGTCCCTGGTGGTGGTGTACACAGTCCCTGGTGGTGATGTACACAGTCCCTGGTGGTGGTGTACACAGTCCATGGTGGTGGTGTACAGTCTCTGGTGGTGGTGTACAGTCCCTGGTGGTGGTGTACAGTCCCTGGTGATGGTGTACAGTGCCTGGTGATGGTGTACAGTCCCTGGTGATGGTGTACAGTCCCTGGTGGTTGTGTACAATCCCTGGTGGTGGTGTACAGTCCCTGGTGGTGATGTACAGTCCCTGGTGGTGGTGTACACAGTTCCTGGTGGTGGTGTACAGTCCCTGGTGATAGTGTACACAGTCCCTGGTTATGGTGTACAATCCCTGGTGATGGTGTACAGTCCCTGGTGGTGGTGTACACAGTCCCTGGTGATGGTGTACAGTCACTGGTGATGGTGTACAGTCCCTGGTGATGGTGTACAGTCCCTGGAGATGGTGTACACAGTCCCTGGTGGTGGTGTACACAGTCCCTGGTGGTGGTGTACACAGTCCCTGGTGATGGTGTACAGTCCCTGGTGATGGTGTACAGTCCCTGGAGATGGTGTACACAGTCCCTGGTCGTGGTGTACACAGTCCCTGGTGATGGTGTACACAGTCCCTGGTGGTGGTGTACACAGTCCCTGGTGATGGTGTACAGTCCCTGGTGATGGTGTACAGTCCCTGGTGGTGGTGGTGTACACAGTCCCTGGTGATGGTGTACACAGTCCCTGGTGGTGGTGTACAGTCCCTGGTGATGGTGTACAGTCCCTGGTGCGGTGTACACAGTCCCTGGTGATGGTGTACAGTCCCTGGTGGTGGTGTACAGTCCCTGGTGGTGGTGTACAGTCCCTGGTGATGGTGTACACAGTCCCTGGTGGTGGTGTACAGTCCCTGGTGATGGTGTACAGTCCCCGGTGGTGGTGTACACAGTCCCTGGTGGTGGTGTACAGTCCCTGGTGATGGTGTACACAGTCCCTGGTGGTGGTGTACACAGTCCCTGGTGGTGGTGTACAGTCCCTGGTGGTGGTGTACAGTCCCTGGTGATGGTGTACAGTCCCTGGTGATGGTGTACAGTCCCTGGAGATGGTGTACACAGTCCCTGGTGGTGGTGTACACAGTCCCTGGTGATGGTGTACAGTCCCTGGTGATGGTGTACAGTCCCTGGTGGTGGTGTACACAGTCCCTGGAGATGGTGTACACAGTCCCTGGTGGTGGTGTACACAGTCCATGGTGATGGTGTACACAGTCCCTGGTGATGGTGTACAGTCCCTGGAGATGGTGTACACAGTCCCTGGAGATGGTGTACACAGTCCCTGGTGATGGTGTACACAGTCCCTGGTGACGGTGTACAGTCCCTGGTGATGGTGTACACAGTCCCTGGTGGTGGTATACAGTCCCTGGTGGTGGTGTACACAGTCCCTGGTGATGGTGTACAGTCCCTGGAGATGGTGTACAAAGTCCCTGGTGATGGTGTACACAGTCCCTGGTGATGGTGTACAGTCCCTGGAGATGGTGTACACAGTCCCTGGTGGTGGTGTACAGTCTCTGGAGATGGTGTACACAGTCCCTGGTGATGGTGTACAGTCCCTGGTGATGGTGTACAGTCCCTGGAGATGGTGTACACAGTCCCTGGTGGTGGTGTACAGTCCCTGGAGATGGTGTACACAGTCCCTGGTGGTGGTGTACACAGTCCCTGGTGATGGTGTACACAGTCCCTGGTGGTGGTGTACAGTCCCTGGAGATGGTGTACAGAGTCCCTGGTGATGGTGTGCAGTCCCTGGAGATGGTGTACACAGTCCCTGGTGATGGTGTGCAGTCCCTGGTGGTGGTGTACACAGTCCCTGGTGATGGTGTACACAGTCCCTGGTGGTGGTGTACAGTCCCTGGAGATGGTGTACACAGTCCCTGGTGGTGGTGTACAGTCCCTGGAGATGGTGTACACAGTCCCTGGTTATGGTGTGCAGTCCCTGGTGGTGGTGTACAGTCCATGGTGATGGTGTACACAGTCCCTGGTGGTGGTGTACACAGTCCCTGGTGGTGGTGTACAGTCCCTGGTGATGGTGTACACAGTCACTGGTGGTGGTGTACAGTCCCTGGTGATGGTGTACAGTCCCTGGTGATGGTGTACAGTCCCTGGTGATGGTGTACAGTCCCTGGTGGTGGTGTACAGTCCCTGGTGATGGTGTACACAGTTCCTGGTGGTGGTGTACACAGTCCCTGGTGATGGTGTACAGTCCCTGGTGGTGGTGTACAGTCCCTGGTGATGGTGTACACAGTCCCTGGTGATGGTGTACATAGTCCCTGGTGGTGGTGTACAGTCCCTGGTGGTGGTGTACAGTCCCTGGTGATGGTGTACAGTCCCTGGTGATGGTGTACAGTCCCTGGAGATGGTGTACACAGTCCCTGGTGGTGGTGTACAGTCCCTGGTGGTTGTGTACACAGTCCCTGGTGGTGGTGTACAGTCCCTGGTGGTGGTGTACAGTCCCTGGTGGTGGTGAACAGTCCCTGGTGATGGTGTACACAGTTCCTGGTGGTGGTGTACACAGTCCCTGGTGATGGTGTATAGTCCCTGGTGGTGGTGTACAGTCCCTGGTGATGGTGTACACAGTCCCTGGTGATGGTGTACATAGTCCCTGGTGGTGGTGTACAGTCCCTGGTGGTGGTGTACAGTCCCTGGTGATGGTGTACAGTCCCTGGTGATGGTGTACAGTCCCTGGTGATGGTGTACAGTCCCTGGAGATGGTGTACACAGTCCCTGGTGGTGGTGTACAGTCCCTGGTGGTGGTGTACACAGTCCCTGGTGGTGGTGTACAGTCCCTGGTGATGGTGTACACGGTCCCTGGTGGTGGTGTTCAGTCCCTGGTGGTGGTGTACAGTCCCTGGTGATGGTGTACAGTCCCTGGTGATGGTGTACACAGTCCCTGGTGATGGTGTACACAGTCCCTGGTGGTGGTGTACTGTCCCTGGTTGTGGTGTACAGTCCTTGCTGATGGTGTACACAGTCCCTGGTGGTGGTGTACAGTCCCTGGTGGTGGTGTACAGTCCCTGGTGATGGTGTATAGTCCCTGGTGATGGTGTACAGTCCCTGGCGATGGTGTACACAGTCCCTGGTGGTGGTGTACACAGTCCCTGGTGATGGTGTGCAGTCCCTGGTGATGGTGTACAGTCCTTGGTGGTGGTGTACAGTCCCTGGTGGTGGTGTACACAGTCCCATGGTGGTGGTGTACACAGTCCCTGGTGGTGGTGTACAGACCCTGGTGGTGGTGTACAGTCCCTGGTGATGGTGTACACAGTCCCTGGTGGTGGTGTACAGTCCCTGGTGGTGGTGTACTGTCCCTGGTGGTAGTGTACAGTCCCTGGTGGTGGTGTACAGTCCCTGGTGATGGTGTACACAGTCCCTGGTGGTGTTGTACACAGTCCCTGGTGGTGGTGTACAGTCCCTGTTGGTGGTGTACACAGTCCCTGGTGGTGGTGTACACAGTCCCCTGGTGATGGTGTACAGTCCCTGGTGATGGTGTACACAGTCCCTGGTGGTGGTGTACACAGTCCCTGGTGGTGGTGTACAGTCCCTGGTGGTGGTGTACACAGTCCCTGGTGGTGGTGTACAGTCCCTGGTGGTGGTGTACAGTCCCTGGTGGTGGTGTACAGTCCCTGGTGGTGGTGTACAGTCCCTGGTGGTGGTGTACATTCCCTGGTGATGGTGTACAGTCCCTGGTGATGGTGTACACAGTCCCTGGTGGTGGTGTACAGTCCCTGGTAGTGGTGTACAGTCCCTGGTGGTGGTGTACAGTCCCTGGTGGTGGTGTACAGTCCATGGTGATGGTGTACAGTCCCTGGTGATGGTGTACACAGTCCCTTGTGGTGGTGTACAGTCCCTGGTGGTGGTGTACAGTCCCTGGTGGTGGTGTACAGTCCCTGGTGATGGTGTACAGTCCCTGGTGATGGTGTACAGAGTCCCTGGTGGTGGTGTACAGTCCCTGGTGATGGTGTACAGTCCCTGGTGATGGTGTACAGTCCCTGGAGATGGTGTACACAGTCCCTGGTGGTGGTGTAGACAGTCCCTGGTGATGGTGTACAGTCCCTGGTGATGGTGTACAGTCCCTGGTGGTGGTGTACACAGTCCCTGGAGATGGTGTACACAGTCCCTGGTGGTGGTGTACACAGTCCATGGTGATGGTGTACACAGTCCCTGGTGATGGTGTACAGTCCCTGGAGATGGTGTACACAGTCCCTGGAGATGGTGTACACAGTCCCTGGTGATGGTGTACACAGTCCCTGGTGACGGTGTACAGTCCCTGGTGATGGTGTACACAGTCCCTGGTGGTGGTATACAGTCCCTGGTGGTGGTGTACACAGTCCCTGGTGATGGTGTACAGTCCCTGGAGATGGTGTACAAAGTCCCTGGTGATGGTGTACACAGTCCCTGGTGATGGTGTACAGTCCCTGGAGATGGTGTACACAGTCCCTGGTGGTGGTGTACAGTCTCTGGAGATGGTGTACACAGTCCCTGGTGATGGTGTACAGTCCCTGGTGATGGTGTACAGTCCCTGGAGATGGTGTACACAGTCCCTGGTGGTGGTGTACAGTCCCTGGAGATGGTGTACACAGTCCCTGGTGGTGGTGTACACAGTCCCTGGTGATGGTGTACACAGTCCCTGGTGGTGGTGTACAGTCCCTGGAGATGGTGTACACAGTCCCTGGTGATGGTGTGCAGTCCCTGGAGATGGTGTACACAGTCCCTGGTGATGGTGTGCAGTCCCTGGTGGTGGTGTACACAGTCCCTGGTGATGGTGTACACTGTCCCTGGTGGTGGTGTACAGTCCCTGGAGATGGTGTACACAGTCCCTGGTGGTGGTGTACAGTCCCTGGAGATGGTGTACACAGTCCCTGGTTATGGTGTGCAGTCCCTGGTGGTGGTGTACAGTCCATGGTGATGGTGTACACAGTCCCTGGTGGTGGTGTACACAGTCCCTGGTGGTGGTGTACAGTCCCTGGTGATGGTGTACACAGTCACTGGTGGTGGTGTAGAGTCCCTGGTGATGGTGTACAGTCCCTGGTGATGGTGTACAGTCCCTGGTGATGGTGTACAGTCCCTGGTGGTGGTGTACAGTCCCTGGTGATGGTGTACACAGTTCCTGGTGGTGGTGTACACAGTCCCTGGTGATGGTGTACAGTCCCTGGTGGTGGTGTACAGTCCCTGGTGATGGTATACACAGTCCCTGGTGATGGTGTACATAGTCCCTGGTGGTGGTGTACAGTCCCTGGTGGTGGTGTACAGTCCCTGGTGATGGTGTACAGTCCCTGGTGATGGTGTACAGTCCCTGGAGATGGTGTACACAGTCCCTGGCGGTGGTGTACAGTCCCTGGTGGTGGTGTACACAGTCCCTGGTGGTGGTGTACAGTCCCTGGTGGTGGTGTACAGTCCCTGGTGGTGGTGAACAGTCCCTGGTGATGGTGTACACAGTTCCTGGTGGTGGTGTACACAGTCCCTGGTGATGGTGTATAGTCCCTGGTGGTGGTGTACAGTCCCTGGTGATGGTGTTCACAGTCCCTGGTGATGGTGTACATAGTCCCTGGTGGTGGTGTACAGTCCCTGGTGGTGGTGTACAGTCCCTGGTGATGGTGTACAGTCCCTGGTGATGGTGTACAGTCCCTGGTGATGGTGTACACAGTCCCTGGTGGTGGTGTACAGTCCCTGGTGGTGGTGTACACAGTCCCTGGTGGTGGTGTACAGTCCCTGGTGATGGTGTACACGGTCCCTGGTGGTGGTGTTCAGTCCCTGGTGGTGGTGTACAGTCCCTGGTGATGGTGTACAGTCCCTGGTGATGGTGTACACAGTCCCTGGTGATGGTGTACACAGTCCCTGGTGGTGGTGTACTGTCCCTGGTTGTGGTGTACAGTCCTTGCTGATGGTGTACACAGTCCCTGGTGGTGGTGTACAGTCCCTGGTGGTGGTGTACAGTCCCTGGTGATGGTGTATAGTCCCTGGTGATGGTGTACAGTCCCTGGCGATGGTGTACACAGTCCCTGGTGGTGGTGTACACAGTCCCTGGTGATGGTGTGCAGTCCCTGGTGATGGTGTACAGTCCTTGGTGGTGGTGTACAGTCCCTGGTGGTGGTGTACACAGTCCCATGGTGGTGGTGTACACAGTCCCTGGTGGTGGTGTACAGACCCTGGTTGTGGTGTACAGTCCCTGGTGATGGTGTACACAGTCCCTGGTGGTGGTGTACAGTCCCTGGTGGTGGTGTACTGTCCCTGGTGGTAGTGTACAGTCCCTGGTGGTGTGTACAGTCCCTGGTGATGGTGTACACAGTCCCTGGTGGTGTTGTACACAGTCCCTGGTGGTGGTGTACAGTCCCTGTTGGTGGTGTACACAGTCCCTGGTGGTGGTGTACACAGTCCCTGGTGATGGTGTACAGTCCCTGGTGATGGTGTACACAGTCCCTGGTGGTGGTGTACCCAGTCCCTGGTGGTGGTTACAGTCCCTGGTGGTGGTGTACACAGTCCCTGGTGGTGGTGTACAGTCCCTGGTGGTGGTGTACAGTCCCTGGTGGTGGTGTACAGTCCCTGGTGGTGGTTGTACAGTCCCTGGTGGTGGTGTACATTCCCTGGTGATGGTGTACAGTCCCTGGTGATGGTGTACACAGTCCCTGGTGGTGGTGTACAGTCTCTGGTAGTGGTGTACAGTCCCTGGTGGTGGTGTACAGTCCCTGGTGGTGGTGTACAGTCCCTGGTGATGGTGTACAGTCCCTGGTGATGGTGTACACAGTCCCTTGTGGTGGTGTACAGTCCCTGGTGGTGGTGTACAGTCCCTGGTGGTGGTGTACAGTCCCTGGTGATGGTGTACAGTCCCTGGTGATGGTGTACAGAGTCCCTGGTGGTGGTGTACAGTCCCTGGTGGTGAGAGGGTGGCCAGGGTCGCCCCCAGCAGGCTTGGGGGTCGGGGCGCGTCCTTTCTCCTCGCCGCTGGAGTCCAGGAAGTGATTCGCAGAATTATTGATATAATCCTTCCATGTTTGTGGCCATGTTCTCTGCCTGAGCCCCTCTCCTTGCCTGCTTGTGACGCCTCTCTTGCCCCCTTGTGTTACAGGTCTAGGGCCCGCTTGTGACGCCTCTCTTGTCCCCTTGTGTTACAGGTCTTGGGGCCCGCTTGTGACGCTTGTGTTACTGGTCTTGGGGCCCGCTTGTGACGCTTGTGTTACTGGTCTTGGGGCCCGCTTGTGACCGCTGTGTTACTGGTCTTGGGGCCCGCTTGTGACTGCTGTGTTACTGGTCTTGGGGCCCGCTTGTGACCGCTGTGTTACTGGTCTTGGGGCCCGCTTGTGACCGCTGTGTTACTGGTCTTGGGGCCGCTTGTGACGAGTGTGTTACTGGTCTTGGGGCCCGCTTGTGACGGCTGTGTTACCCTTGTGTTACAGGTCTTGGAGCCTATACACAAGCAACAGGTGTAAAAGGGGTCAGCATCATTCATCACTGTGCAAGTATATGCGACTAAGGTATTCAAACCCCCAGAGGTGAGAGATGGGAGTTCCACCCAAGTACAGTGCTGCAAGGTGCGAGAAACCTTCAATGTGCGACAACGTCTAAAGTTAATGCAACATTGCTCACTGCACAACGTCTCATCGAGGACAAATGGATCGCCTTTCGTGGCCTATTTGATGAAGGGCTCCAGAAAACCTTTGTCACACAGGAAGCGGCAGATAAGCTAAAACTAAAGCCTATAACACAGCTAAAATTCATCATTCAGGGTTCATGATAAACAGAAGACCCTCCAAGACTACACAGTAGTCCAGCCACTAGTACCCCGAGGCGGTTTTGCCCGGCCTGGACAGCCCGTATATGATCAAATCCCGTTTGACCTAACTGTTAAGGTTCTAGGGGAAAACAGGCAGATTCCTACAGGAAAAGGGAGTCAAATTGGCTGATAATAAAATAACGTGTGACCGCCTCACCGACGTGGGACTACTCGTAGGGGCAGACTGTTACTACCAGTTTATTACCGGACAAACAAAACAATGGGTTATGAACCTGTTAAGGCCCGCAAGAGGCAATTTACTCACAGGTACAGTCTTAAACCTGAAGGAGCCTATGTCGCTGACCATCAGTATTACTAGAAAATCAAATTTGTCAGCTGAATATATGTCTCCAGCAACTAAGCCCAAAGGAGAATACGGCTGACCATATAAATCGAAGACGATTTACGATTCTTCGCGGCGGGGATCGTATTCCAGGGACGTGCCCGAAACGCTACGCGTACTAGTGGCTCTACAAGATGTAACAACTCTTGTATATATCTAAAAAAAATAAATAAAAAAAAAAATAAATAAAAGACTGAATTTGGTACAATTATTATTAGCCGATATGGTCTCTGTGAGCCTCAGTGTATGGTCGGTGACCAGCAGCCTCAACACCTACACGGCACACTGACCAATGTCACTGATCCCACTGCAGTTCCGAAAGCGTACTGGACTGTAGTAATTAATTACATTCAGTCTTCTAAGCAAATACAACGTACTAAAGCTAGAAAGCCTAGCATCACAGGAGTTAGCAGGAAGGTGAAATCGCCTAGAGACTTCCGACACCTGCAACTTCTATAGGAACATCAATCCTGTACAAACTGACACCCCAAAGGTGTCAGTGAATAATAATACTAAAAATCCTTACGTGAATAACCCATTAGGAAATACGAGAGTTATCAGCAGGGTACAAACTGAGATATGTTCCCACCAGGGAGAATCCAGCTGACTATCTCCCCCGAGGTCTGACTTTACGGCAATTAACCAGCAGAGATGTGGGTCAGTGGACCTCAGTGGCTAGTCAGCGACCAGTAGCCTGAACAAAAGCCACAAGTCATTGTGACCAATGTCACTGTTCCCACTGAGAACCCAGAACTACCTCGGACTTTGGTAATTGATCTTAATCAATGCTCTAAACTGAATAAACTAATAGGTGTCACCCAAGTGGTGTTTGATTTTCTAAAGAAAATAGGATTCAAATATTTCCCTAGTGCCCTAAAGTACTGGGTCAAAAGAGCCCAAACAGAAACATTCGGGATGAATTTTGAAAAGTCTTAAGAAACTTGAAAATTATCTGGGTCTCTGGTTTGACTCTGACAGTTATAACTAATAAAGTGCGGAGGCCGCTACAGCATGCGGACATAAATCTGGAAGTCAAAAATCCAATGTTGTTCTCTCATCTCCCACAGTAAGCAAGCTGATTGTGTTACACATATACAAGCATGGCACTTCACATGGTGGGGTACCAGATGCCCTCACCGACCTAAGGCAACAGTTCTGGCTTCCTCAAGGTCGCCAGACTGTAAAGTTCATAATCAAATCCTGTGTAGTCTGCCGGAGGTACGACGCTCGGGTGTGTCCTTATATAGGACCTCCGCCACTCCCAAAACAACGAGTTGTCCCCTTCGACTTTTTGAGGCCACTGGTGTAGACTACACAGGAACTCTAACACTAACAGGCACCAAGGACAAAGTCTCGGTGAAGGAGTACATCTGCCTATTCACCTGTGACACAACAAGGCAGTACATCTGGAAGTGACGCCCAACATGAGTGCCGAGGCATTCCTACAGGCTTTCCACAGGTTTGCTGCCCGTCGATCCTGCCCCAAGTTGATGATCTCAGACAATGAATCCAACTTGGTGGCAGGGAAAGCATATCTGAGGGACGTCTGGAATCACCCAGCAATGGAATCACTCACACTGCTCTGATCAACAGCAGTACCACTGGAAGTTATACTCCCCAGAGCACCGTGGCACAAAGGTTTCTACGAGAGGATGGTGGGTACAGTCAAAGGCTGTCTTAGGGGAAACCCTACACCACCAAAATTTGATTTCCAGGAGCTCCAAACCGTTGTCACGGAAATTGAGTCTCGGGTCAATAACCGACCACTGACCAACCTCTCAGACGATAACTTGGAACGTGAGCCATTAGGTCCATCTCATTTGATGTATG
The DNA here is from genome assembly GCF_040958095.1 of Procambarus clarkii. Classification (NCBI taxonomy): domain Eukaryota; kingdom Metazoa; phylum Arthropoda; class Malacostraca; order Decapoda; family Cambaridae; genus Procambarus; species Procambarus clarkii. Next base: position 22,677,073 of record NC_091228.1, on the reverse strand, counting down.
GGGAACTTTTTACCCCTCTAATGTCTCTCACGGACGAGGAACCAGAAGAGCCTTGATATGTGAAAGAAAGCGACTTGGTGCTGCGCTCTAAACATCTGTCATGATAATAGGTTGGTGGAATGACGTACAGATTCCAGAATACCCAACTGCTCTGAAGGAGTATCATTACTAGGCAAAGAACCCCAACAACAAAATTAATTTAAACCCTGGTGACATTGTTCTGGTGGACAGCGATGGATCACGCTCAGAGTGGCCTATAGGCACAATAGTCTCATCCAGACAACCAGGGTACCTTGAGATAATGAAGTAAGGTGCTGAGGCACCACTGCTCTCAGAATCTTAGAGAAACTAGTTCCGTTAGAGCTATAGGGAAAAGAAGTCGCTCAAGACTTCCAACACCTGCAGCTCCAGTACGGGACATCCGTCCAGGAAGGACTGTCGCACAACAGAGCAAGTTAAAATTAAAATAGTACTATAATTCTAGGGGAGAGGAATGAAGTGTTCGGTAATCCTAATTATTGGACTTCGACCTGTGTTTCCCCCCCCCCATCCTTCTGGAATATGTCGGAAATTCCAACACTAGATTACTAACCACTAACTTCATTAGAAAAAAATAAATTTTGTGACCGTTTATTCGGGAAAACGAGAAATTCATGACGTCATCAAAAACATTTAAGCATTAGATATCTTTAAACCACCATCTAGGCATTAGAAT